>NC_135212.1:19725547-19818047 GCF_052324685.1 Brachyhypopomus gauderio
CGCGCGCGCATGTGGTTCTTTATTGTGGGAAGGGTGTTCATATGGTGATCCGATTGCTCTAATGAATTGACCAGATAGGTCTGATCGTGTGTGTGAGAGCGTGTGTGTGAGAGCGTGTGTGTTTCTCTTCTCTTCTCACTGCCTCTCCCTTCTCCGCAAGCTCTCAGAGTCACAGCCACTGTTTGAGGTCAGCCACTACGGTTCCGCTTGGCCCATGGACAAATATTCCAGAATTTTCTCTCTGTAGTCAATGGAGGTGCTCTCGGGACAAGCCCTGAATGAGAGCCACGCTGCGTTGTGGTCCGCCGCTCTTCTAGTTTACTCGTCATTACCCAGAATTATTCAGAATGGAAGCTGTGCTCCGTACGACTTGGTGAAACATACATAAAGTTTTTCAACCCTGGGAAATGTAGGTGATAGTGCACAGATCAAGAACTGTAGGAATCTTATTAAAACCCAGACGTGCATGGATTTTGTTTTCTTGGCTATGGCACTCAGATCTCAGTCAATGCGCACAGCGCTGTGGCTGCAGCAAAATTCAAAACTCCTTCTAATCCAAAAAAAAACAACAAGAAAACGACATTTAGTGCTTCAGTAACCATTGTCTTCATAAAGAGCCATCGCAATGATCTGTTAAAGCATGTGCACGCACACACACACACACACACACACACACACACACACACACACACACACACACACACACACACACTATGTGTCAACACACAGTCAATTTATAACCATAACACAGTCCACATATAACCAAAACACAGACTGTAACCACACAGTACTCATATAATTCAAACACAGGCGGTGTCAACATACTCATAGCCAAAACACAGGCTTTGTCAGCAAAAGACACATCTCAGCTATAAACTGCATCGGTCAAATATACACACAGACCCACATGCATATATAGAACAGTACATTTTTTTGCACATTGTATAGGACAATGATAACAGGACCTAAAGCAGAGTCTTAGATGCTTAAGTCTTTTCATTCTAATAAAAAAAGCTATGCATTGCATATTTATATAAACAGCAACAATGTAACAGCAATCATTACAGGAACTTAATTTAACGGCACCTTTGCAAATGCACCACACATACAGAGCACCTTATAGCATCTTATTTTATGCAGACGTTTAAAGCAATATTATTTTACAAACACGGGTCACAGAAGTGAATATACCAAATATTATTTTAAATCAATGCAAAGAACATTGCTGCTACATTGCGAGTGCATTCTGGGTATTAAAAATAAGATGACATAATGTTCCATAACAAGCAGAGCAGGAGGCTGACCAGCTAGTCGAGGCAGATTAGAGGCTCACAGCTGATGCAGGTAGACAGGTAGACAGCAGAGAAGGAAGGAGGGGTTCAGAATGAGCGATGGATGACCTCCCTTCACTGCAGGTGTCTGTCAGTCTGCGCTGTCGCTTCTGTTTGTCAGGCCTGAGTAACAGTGCTGTGTATCTGGAAGGGGAGGATGTGCTCCTGTCTGAAACTCCTCCGAAGCCCCCCGAGACCTTCCTGCCAGAGTCACTCTCACGCCTGCACATCCCTGAAGCATCCAGGCTCCCATAGACATTAGCCCAAAGGATTTCGATGCCCCTCCCCCAAACCCCAACACACACACACACACACACACACTTTCTGATACATTACATTTACTAAAATACTTGAGTCAGATAGCCTAGCTGTCTTTGATTACCCGACTGAGGTAGTCGGTACTCGGAGCTGGCCAACCCTTCGTTAATTTTGAGCCGACAGTTGGTCTGTAATGGTTCCACGTACGTTTGACTGCGACATCCCTCACTGTGCGCAGCCGGTAGGTGTTCAGAGCATCCAGCCTCGGCAGGGTGCCGGTCGTTAAGCCCTGGTGAGGGAACCACGTCGGTCTGACCAATAGAACAGCAGGTAGCAGGCAGCGATGGATCCATAAAGGTTACTCATGTCCTGATGACAAATGTGTCTGGTTGACAAAGTAAACACCAACAGAAGCTGTGAGGCATTTCGGCGAGGGAATGCAATTCCTGATGACATCAGAGAGCGGGGGCCGGCGCTGATCAGACACGGCCCTGCCCTTGCAACTCGCTGGCTGGCGGAGACAGAGAGGATACCTGAGGCGTTTAACATCAAGGCCTGCTGCTTCTAGCTCTTGTTCTCATGAATATATGTCCAGCAGAAACACTTGGACGAATGCCTGGTTACGTAAAACACCTCTCCCTTTTGAGACAGAAGTTTTATATAACCAGGCATTTGTCCAAGTGTTTAAGTAGAACACATATTCATGAGGACGAAGGTTTGAAGCTGCAGACCTTGGCTGAAAAGGGTTCTGGGAATTCTCTTGCTCTGTTTCTCCCTCTCTCTCTCTCTCTCTCCCTCTCTCTCTCCCTCTCTCTCTAATTCTGTCTCTGTCTCCACCAGCACATTGAGTGGGGTTCCAGGTCCTCTCCCGTGTCTAGGTGAGCGCCTCAGAGATCTCTGTGTGCAAAGATGTGACATGCCGCACATTATGGGTGTGAAGCTAAACTATAACCATGGGGCACAAGGGCGGAGCTCCAGGGGTTTTATACCTCTTGGAACCCATCCAACCCTTTTAAAGAGCGACACCCTTGAGCTTCGATCTCAATCTCCTCGCCAACGCGCCCTCTGCCCTCTCGATCCCCCTCCCCCTCCCTTCCCCCCTCCTTTGAATAATCTACAAGCCAAAAATAGAGCAGGCACACAAGTGCCCCTGGGGCAGATGTCCGGCGACTCCGTGTTTGCTCCCTGGCACGGACAGGCCGCTCCCTTCAGTGCGAGAGCTCACGCCGTGCACCATTGTATCGTCGAACCACAGCCTCCGCACTGCATGGGCTGCGCGTCCTTTGGCTAAGACGAGACCAGCACTGTTTGTGACCTTGTTCTCTTTTTTTTTGGTAGAGCACTGACAGGAGGGGGGGGGGGGGGGGGGGGAGGCTCCGGACGATGCCCCACCGATCCGACTGATGACCCTGCCTGAAGAGTGAAAACACATTAAAAATACATGTCCCGGAGGAGAACGCCAGGCTCGGACAGCGCGCACAGGGGCCATAAATCAATACCTGAGGGCCGTGATTTCTTCATCATCACTTTTCCCTCCAGCTCCAAGCTGTATGGGCAGTGAAAAGACCATCTGACCAGACGCTTCTGTCTCCGCCAAGGCCGAAGCCCGGCCATCCACACAGAATCCTGCAGGACAGAAGAGGAAAAATACATTTTGTTCCTTGCAGTATTTGTGCAGCTTATACTTTTTCAACAGTCTACGATTGGTTTTATAGGGCATCTGTTAGTCTCAGTTTGTCTGTTTCTTTCTCCTCTGATGATATTCGTAAAGCAAGATTTCTGACATCAAGTGTGTATGCCCATCACCTTTGGTTGTTTTTATAAGATAGCACTATTTTTGCCATTAACCATCTGCTTTGCATTTAAATCAAACTCCTGTACTTTGATCACAGAAGTACATTATAATAAATTTTGATTAGCATTTAGAATGGACAGACAGTCAGAGCCCTTTAGGGAAGTTTGCAATTGAGGCTCCGTTTCCCAACCTGACAGTGGTGCAGTGCTAATCAAGGCATTCTATCACCGAAATTGACTTCCGTCTTCTGCTATGCAAAGCGCAGCTCATTAGCATATTCATAAGTCCCAGATTTCATCCCATCATGTGCAATGCGTGACACAGGCCCTGCATTCAGACAGCGTTGGTGGCAACAAATAGCTTCTGACGTGAAGAAGGTGAAACACGAAAGAGCCCGAGGAGCTTAAAGACGAGACGACAGACAACGTTCCTCCTGACACAACCCTGGCGAAGGGGCGGAGGCTGTGAGGGAGTGGGCGGGGCTGTGAGGGAGGGGGCGGGGCATGCTCCTGTGGGTCTCCACTCTTCTGCCTGCATCATGCTCCATGTCCGTAGCTTCAGCACAAGAACAAGCGACGCCATAAAGCAACATTTGCGTTAAAGATGGATTACTGTTGGTCATTTAAGGCCAGTACGGCTGCTGCTCAGGAATAAAGCTGAACTCTCTGCGCCTGAGGGACAGTCACCATCTACCTGGTGGAAGAGAGGTTTCTGGTCAGTCACCATCTACCTGGTGGAAGAGAGGTTTCTGGTCAGTCACCATCTACCTGGTGGAGGAGAGGTTTCTGGTCAGTCACCATCTACCTGGTGGAGGAGAGGTTTCTGGTCAGTCACCATCTACCTGGTGGAGGAGAGGTATCATGATGGAGAGTGTGGATGAGCTCGAGCATCCACTTCTGGCTGACAGCCCTAACCGCTTGAGCTCTGGTGGCGGCGGGCTTTTCAAGGGCATTTTAGTAAGGTGCGAAGAGGAAATGAGGGCGCCCTCTCTGGGGTGGAGGAATTACTGCGCTTCCATGAATACGCGCCACCAGCAGCTGCTGGACCCGTGTTCACTGCCCAGCACGCTGGAGTCTTTTTACCCTACGGCTCCAATATGGAGCCCTGCTGATCCCCTCGGCCTCCACGCCAAGGAGTATCTGGAAACCACGTTTGTGGACATCAGGCCAGGCTCATCCCTGGAGCGAAAGCTGCTGGCAGAAAGCAGAGACGTCCACAGTGTGTCTTACAGCATAGAGGACGAAGACGACTTCCTGCCAGACTTTGAGGTGAGGGCTACAAATCTGTCTCCCATTTGTCTCATGCACACCTATCTCTTATTTCATAAACACACACACACAGAGACACACACGCGCAGACACACAGAACACACAGAACCATTGACTCACACATGGAATTGACAGGCTTACCGTTATCTCTTGTGCCAGCCTCGCCAAAATACAAAATCGAACAAGACTCAGCCATGTGTGTCGGCACAACACGAGCGCAACGAAGCCAACACGTCTCGCCCCATTTCCTTCCCTCGCCTGCCCTCTTCCTGTTTGTTGGGCACGCATCATGAAAGAATGGGGTGAAGCAACGTTAGGTAACCCAGTGTTTTGAAGTACATCCAGAGATGTTGCAGTTCTGAGACACAGGGGAGATGAGGATGGCGAAGGATGAAGGTTTTAAATTGAAAATTCAGAAACCATGAATAGCAAAGAGACGGACAAGCTTGAACAACCACTAACACATCCAGGACAATTAGTCTACACAGAGCTCCCTGCCAACTGGGTTGTAGATAATAACACACCAGTACTAACAGGGCTCGTGCCAACCTTTATGTCATACACCAGTAGACAAAGTCTGGCAGAGTAAAAGACTGCAATGTTGAAGTCGCCTTTCGGTTTATCAGTAAACACGTTAAGATGTAAAGATGTGGCCAGGATTTTCTTACTTTGGAAGAGTGTTAGCAAAACACCCTTGACTCACACATCAAGCAGTTTGAACACAGCAACATTTGAGTGTCTACATCCGTAAAAAAAAAGAAAAAGAAAAAAAAAGAAAAACATTCATCACAGGAATCAAATATCACTCAGTAAAATTACCCAGCCTTCTCCACAGCTCTGCTAGTGGTTCTTCACTATTCTCAATGTACGTTACATGTGCCAGCAGTTTAAATCTGCTCTAGTAAGAATGTTTACGAATATGAACTGAATGTGAGCAACTCAAAAAAGGGCAGAGAGGCTATGGTGGAACGGTCTCTCTCGAAGTGAAGAGAGGCTATGGTGGAACGGTCTCTCTCGAAGTGAAGAGAGACTGTGGTGGAACGGTCTCTCTCGAAGTGAAGAGAGGCTATGGTGGAACGGTCTCTCTTGAAGTGAAGAGAGGCTATGGTGGAATGGTCTCTCTCGAAAGAAAGAGATGCAATGGAGGAACGGTCTCTCTCGAAGGGAAGAGAGACTGTGGAGGAACGGTCTCTCTCGAAGCGCCAGGTCTTTATCTTATACCCAAGACACATTCACAGCAATTCCCTTCTTTAGTTCATTAATTAACTTTAAGCAGAGGTGGATACTTTCAGAAAGTAGAAATTCTCCCCAGGACCTTCCACGTGTGTGGCCTTGCTAATTAGCTCAAGTTAGCAGAGAGAATTAATTATGGAAAATGTCTCTGAGTGTAACAGGCTGTTTAACAGACAATACCACTTAACATCTTCAGGTAGACTACACATTCTTCTTTGAAATGTTTGTCATAACAACTCAATACAACTTTTTTTTTAGCTTTCTTCTCTATTAAATTTAATTGCATCACATACAAATCCAGTGGTTTTCCTTCACAGAAATACAATTAGCATCACATGTGCAGTGCTGTAAAATGACATATAAAGTGCATATGCCAGAAGTTAAGATGAGCTCTTAGCTCTTAGGGAGGTTAAACCAGGAAGAGCCTTCAGATGAGGTCAGAGTGGGAGAGAGAGAGTGAGAATGCAGCTCCTCGTAAGAGGAGACAGGATTCGCCGGCAGGCAAGCTCGGGCGCTGCACACTTGGCATAACCCCATTCAGTCACATTACCCAAGAGCTACCAGGGGAACTTTGCTCCTCGTTTTGGCAGATGTATTTCCTGAGAAGTGACAGGAAAATACATGTATACACAACGCTGCTTCAGCAGGAGTCAATAACACACAACCAAAGTTAATGGAACTTTTTTTAAATTACCAAGATGCTGAGAACTAAAGACTGCTGGTTTATTTCAGTTATTTTTAGTTGTGTAAAAGTTTATTACTGCCACATTGTGTAAAATTACCAAATGTGTAAAAGCATATTACTGCCATTTTAGCCCACATTTCCTCCTGGTTGTGGTGCAGTAGTCATGTGACCCTGCTGTAGTCATGTGACCCCACTGAGACGTGGTCTCCCTCTGTCTCTCAGGACTCCTCCAGTGACGACTTCAGTGACACGGACAGCGAAAGCAACTTTCCATTAATGATCCCACAGGATTACCTGGGCCTTGCTTTCTTCTCCATGCTCTGTTGCTTCTGGCCCCTGGGTATTGCAGCCTTCTACCTGTCTCAGAAGGTAAGAGCCCCTTTGCTCCACCGCGGTGGTGGCCAACTCCAGTCCTGCAGAGTTGGAGTCCAGCACACTTTATTGACTTCCCTGATACAGCAGGTACTTTACAGTTATAGCCATATTATATGCTGTTACATCATCCAGGCACCTCTGCACTGTATATACTCACTGTTTTTACAATTCTCAGAATTTTAGCAGTCTAAGTATAAGTATAAGTGCCTTTTCTCGCTAATTTGTGTATATTTAAACATTTGCAATTATTAATGACGTGCTACCTGATAACTATGTGTTATCTGTACAAATGTTCGGCCTGCGCGTATCTGAATCTAGGCCTGTTATGTTGCCGCAGTCACATTGATGCTACAGTTTTCCAAAGGATGCTCACGTATAAGTGACGACAAGCACAGACTGCTACGGCTTTCTTTGAATCACCAAGAACATTGAACTCAGAAGTGGTTCCTTTCGCCCATAAAATATTAAGCAAATTTGAGACTGTACAAAAGAGAAATGAACTGAAATGTCAAAACGTGAATGAGAGTTGAAAATAGAGGGAGAGCCAGAAATGATGGCTTAGAACAGGCATTCTTCAGAGGGATTATTGTCAGTTCAATAATACAATAATAATTTTAATCATAGTGATATGAAATTAAATATTTTATATTTGTAGATTTGTGGCGTGAATTTCTGTCTGGAGTACAAATAAAACATTAACGTTTACTGCTGTTACTGTTAGAAGTCACCATCAGTCACCATTCTGATGCAGTTTTGAGTATCTCTGAAGATATGACAGTATCCTCGTTCGTTTGACCCGTCAGGAAAGCTGTTTTGGCATTTATGGCACCATGTGATTTATTTATTTAGTCCTGTGGTTTGACACATGATTATATTGAAATGATCAGGATTAATCCACCAGACAATCTGCATGATGGCCATATATATATAATACAACATCAGTCCGCAACAGAACCGTCAGACTAGATTTTCTGGTTAATGTAACGTGATGATGAAAGCAGATTACAGTGGTACTTACTGCCTACTGTGAGGCTTGTTCTGAGTTACAGAGTGACAATCAACTTACCTTTTTCCATCAAATCTGCTTCATTCTGTGCAGCTAATTTTAGAGTGAACGCCTAAAACTAAATGGTGGTCGAGGACAGCAATTGTGTGTAATTTGCTTGTGCCCTGTCTCCTGGCTCCCTGTGTTTGTTGGGAACGCACTCAAACCTGTGTAATTTTCTATTGCCAGTCTCATATGCTTGGAAGGCAGCATGTCAGTAGCTCTGTGTTTTGGTCAATGAAATTCATTAAAGGTTTTAATTTAATCCATAACGAGTTGACCCCTGTCATGGATTTCCCATAGAAGATGAGAAGTTGTCAAATATGAAGAGTATTCTACAGTGGAGTTATAAATGACAGAAAAAAAAATCTGATAGAAAAAAGAGGATAATCCCCTCTACCCCTAAACTCCATATCCAGACCTCCTTCCTCAGAACATCAAATGTACATTACTCACATAGTCGCTTTGTCCCGATGGCCAAATCCAATATGAGGACTGAGAAAGAGATGCGTAGAGTTAGACCACTTCTGCTAAATAATGCCTGTACTAACCTTACCTCTGCTCTGTTTCCTTCCTGCCGTCCGCTGTCCACTGGGTGCTGGCGGTCAGACAAACAAGGCCTGGGCCCAGGGAGACTTCCAGGCAGCTAGTGCCGCGTCTCGTCACGCCCTCTGGCTGTCCGTCCTCGCCATCATCCTCGGAGTCATCACCTACGCCTGTGCCGTTGCTGCGCTCATCTCTTACCTGTCGGGGAAGCCACCTTAAGAAGCCCTGAGGATCAGTCTCCCTCCCCTCCTACAGCACACACCCCCTCCGCCTCTTGAAGACTCACTTTGGCTCACACGCTCCCTCAAACCCACACCTTGTGAAAAAATGGCTTTTATTGCTACTAAGAAGTGCTTGTAGCTTTTCTCTGAGTTTTCTGAAAATAGTTGTGCATCCGAATAGTCTGGAGTAGTTCATATCTTGAGGAATGGACACCATTAAGTCTGGTGGGATTGGACCTCAGGACAAGTATTACAAACTGACAGCCATGCCCTTATAAAAAGGGGGAAAGCAAATACATTTTCACTCGTGTTTCTGGCCAAAACGCATCACGCACCAGTGGCGTCACGCCATAGAGCAGAAATGCTTGTTCAGGTAAGAGAGCTCTGTGCTCCCAAATGGGTGGGTCCGCATTATTGTTTGAAGGTTAAAAAAAGGACGAGCAAAGCATAACTTTGGGACAGCAGGACATTCCTCTCCCCGTCCCACAAATGTTGCAGTCCTATAGAGTTATTGCGTCCAATAACCCCGTAAGGCCCCTTCTGACATCACAGAAAATATGTAGTTTAATGCTGGAGTGTTGTTAAACACAGTCACAGCCATAACTTTTCTCTCAAAGATGTGCCATTTTTTTTTTGTTTACATCTCCAAAGGCCCATAAATAACATAGAAGGGAACACTACACTGCCAGCAAATGTAAGAAGCAGCATACCTCACTGCACGGTCAAACTACAAACCTGGGAATGAAAGGCTGAAATGTGGCATGAACACACACCCACCCAGCGTGACTTCCACTCTGAGTCATCCCATTAAGAGACGCCTCTCCCGGGGGTATCTGTCTGCCGTGCAGATCTTCCCTTTCCCATCTAATAACAACACCACTTACACACAGCAGGCCATGGCAGGGTCACGTCACACTGCCAACCTGCCCAGAGTGACCACACATACTTCCCCCACATTCAAACCAAACTCTTTCCCTATTGTACGCTTGTAGTGTACGCTTCGGAGCATTTAGGAACACTTGCTGGTTGGGGGGTGCTGTTGACCTTGAGGTGCATCCGTTTGGTTGCGGGTGTGTGCCAAGATTATGGAACTGGGAATTCTGAGCAGAAGGTCCAGACGCAGCGTGGTCACCTTTGATCCCGAATGCTGTCATCAGCCTGTGGGAGTACGAGACTCTTAAGTGTCCGTCTGCATGGGGATTACACGCTGGAGACAATTTCATAAAAAGCTGCACCTCAACAAAACGTCCTGTGGGGCTATGGGATTTCGCTTTGTTCTGAAAAGCTGTGTTATGTTATTCACCCAGTATGTACCGCATAAACGCCAGGCGAGGTTTGCCAGTGGTCCGCCATTAAGGCAATCACTGAGTATAACCATGCTAAGAACTGTTCATTATAGTTATAGTATAGGATGCGCTGTTACTATGATGTTTTGTGGTTTGACTAATTCCCATAGTGTATATTTTTTGTGTTTGTATTGGTTGTGTATGAAGGCCGGAGGGTATTTTTTCCCCTCTACAAACAAATGATTCATATCTGATTTTTAGTGTATAAACAGTCTTATTATCCTCTGTGCAACTCTGCTCGAGGAGTTCTGACATGATCTAATGAAATGCACCAGCTGAAAGTAAAAATAGTAAACTGCATTATGTGTTGCCTGGCTGTAGACCACATGTTGACCTGACCCAAACCACCATGCCCCACCGGTCTGTGAGTCACAAGGGAGACGCAGGTGTCTTTAATAAGTCCTCCTGTTTTTATTACCCAGTCTTTATCCCATTAAAGACAATAAGAGATAAATGGCTTATGCAATACCATTTAGAGATCAAATATATGTTGGTGAGTTTTCTCGCTCAGAATACTGTGTAAAAGGTTGAAATGTCAAGCGCTGAAAGAGATTAGAGATAATAAGCAGTGGTCAAGCAAAAATCATCCTGTCATGGACGTTCAGTGCTCCCTGCTCTCAACCTGCCCACTCCCACAAACCCCCCCACACCCCCTGGCAGCAGGGCGGAACTGGGCCGTGTCGCAGCAGGACGAGGTGCGTCACCATCACACCAGCCGGACCAGTCACTGCTGGATGACGGAGATAAGGCGACCCACCGTGGCGTTCTGCCCCCCCCCCCGTGTTAAAGCAGAGGGCACGTCTCACACCCTGCATGATCGTGCTGCGTGCCGGTAAACGGGTCAAGGTGCTCTGCACACAGCCGACCCAGTGAGTGGAGACAAACCCTCCACAAGCCCACGAAGCCAGGAGATGCCTCCAATCTTTTCATCCATTTGATCCGTTTTACAAACCTGGTATAAATGTTTATGTATAGAACTAAGATTCCTGGATCTAAACCAATAAATGCACTTGATTGAACTACTTTGTGTATGACCAGTACTGAATGTAACATTATGGGCAAAAACTGGGGCGCTTGAATCAAGATCTTTATCTGATTATCATTACATTCATTATTTAACTTTAACTTCAGAAGACTTCAATCGTAATTCAAAGCATGCCTGAATTGAAGCCCAATGCTTGCTAATGTATGCTAATGATGCAGTTTGCCTAGTGACTCAACCAGCACAGCATAAAGGAATATGCTTAAACACTTTACACCCCAAGGGCAGAGCTTTTTGGACAGAGACAATTGTAGACAAGCTTAGATTGTGCTCATATGCACCTTTAAATATGTAAATACATCCGTTGGCATATACCAGTTCGCTTTACACAATGCCTTATAGACTGCCCTCCATATTTGAGACAGTATGTACATATAAGTTACACATTCAGCATGGTCTAATGGGAAATAGTGGGAGTGAAAATGTTTGGACATACAGACATATGAATCATCAATTCTTTTCAAGTAAAGGAGAAGGTGACACATTGAACCATAAAGAATTACATTTAATATGACAACAAGAAACATGGAAATTCAGGGAAAATCGTATTATAGTATCTTGGAATATCTCCGTTTCATGGAATCTCTATAAAATTGAAAGATGTTTTCAGAGGCCTTCTGGCTGACTGCTATACACTGTTGCAGCTGTGCAGAAGACAAGAAAAAAAACATTAATCCAGTAATAACAAAAAGAACTATTCAACACAAGGCACAGAATTATACACCAACGCACTTCATTGCACATCTAAAACCTCTGAAGGCTTTTTATCAAAAGCTGTAGTTATATATTCCCCAAAATACCACAGACTACGCCTCATACTGCCATACCTCTCTGACGGAGAAAGAACCTTTTGTTGATGACATCAAGACACTGTTCTCTTTACTGTCAATTGCAAAGGTCATTAGCGCTCGACTCTCCTATAAAAAAGAAAGCAAAACAAAAATTTTTTTTTTGCTTTAGGGTAATGGGTAGCCAGCCAAAACTACATTTAAGCAGTGAAGCAAAACGCACTGCACAGCAAAATGAGACTCAGGAGAGAGGTGTCTCTTAATGGCATGACTCATAGTGGAAGCCACATACTCTTGTGTGTGCGCGCGAGTGTGAGAGAGACACAGACAGACAAAGACTCTCAAATAAAGGTCATCAGTACCACACACACACACACACACACACACACACACACACACACACACACACACACACACACACACACACACACACACACACACACACACACACACACACACACACACACACACACACACACACAGGACCTGTGCATTCTGCTCTTGGGTAAAGGCACATTTACAGCGTTTGGCAGATGCCCTTGTCCGGAGCGACGTACAGAAGTGAGGCTCCTCACCTTCTCCTGTTGAGCCGTGGGGTCAGTGACGATGTGGCCCTCCGAGTCAATAGCACAAGTCACGCCGCAGAAGAGGTGGACCATGGGCAGCCCAGCATACATCAGAGCCATGCAAGCAGCATTCAGGCAGCATGCCAACAGCTAGGGAGCAGATAAGGACTCAACCCATGAGATGCCCTGCCTACTACACTCATTCCCAAGTGCCAGTCACACACACACACACACACACACACACACACACACACACACACACACACACACACACACACACACACACACACACACACACACACGGCTCGGGTTAGGAGCGGTTTTGGTGCCCTGAAGGATACCGAGCCATCGTCATGCACCACTTGGAGGATGAGTGTGAGGGAGGAACGAGGATGAAGGGTGGAGAGCAGAGAGGCCTCGCAAGTCTCCCGCACGCACTGCTCCCTTGCGCGTTCCCTGACACCTAAGGAACCAGGTCATGAGAATTGTCTGAGGACGTTTAACAGGAAGAATAAAATTCAGCCTTTATGTGACTGCCACCCAGTGGTGAGAAGAGGTACTATAGGATTCACAGAAAATTCAAATTCACATTCTGTGCATCTTGATACAAATGGTTGACTTAGATATCTAAATCAAATCATGAATGACCAACTTCAGAAAATATTGGATAAAAAAAAACATTACCATGAAAATATCTTTAATTTCACAAAGATTAGCACATATGTTAATTACCAGCAATTTGCGCATACACAGTAAAACTGCATTACTGCATTATAACAACTAACTCCATTATTATCTTAATCTAAAATCTACCACTGCTTTCTTTATTTGATTTACATCATTCACTTTTTGACTTTAATACTTGCATTCTGGTTCAGTTCAAGTCTGAATCAGATGCAACTCCCAATTTGTACAATTTGTAGGTTATTCCTTTTGTTACAGAGCAGTTTGGTAATTAGTTCATGTATTAAATTATCCATATTACAAAGGCACAAGTGTCCATTGTGCGGTGCAGTCAGTAGCCTGGGCTTCTGACATCACATGTCTCAGTAGATGCTCAGGTGGCAGCATTAAATTGCCTGCACTTGCACTGACAATTTGGTGAAGAAATTGTTGTTTTATTGGCATTCTTAATAATAATAATAATAATAATAATAATAATAATAATAATAATAATAATAAACGTACTTGGCACCCCTACTTTGGGCTGGATGAGAACCTCCAACGTTGCCCGATCATAAATCTCCTTGCTAACTTTTACTTCAGCTGGTCCATATACTCCTGCCAACACACTGGTGTCCCCTGAAAACGCATTTTAGAAAGTGTCACTTCTCAACCGCATCGTTGATGTACAGTATCTAGCCAAGGTGCATTTTGGTAGCTAGCAAGAATAACTAGCATTATGTTTATTTTTTATTCAAACTGTAATTATTCTAATGTATTGAGAAATTGAATAATACATACCTTGAACAAATGTGGCTGAACCGTCAGGTTTGGACAATAAATCCTGCTCACTGCCAAATTCCCTCAAAACTGCACAACCAACATTCACGTCCATCGTGGTTTAGAAGTGTTTGTCGCACTTTCAGCGTTTCCGGCGCTCACTGATGACGCAAAAGAAGCCCATTGGCCCCAATTTCGTTTAGGCCTTACAACCTTGATTTGAATTGTCCACATGCGTACTGCTTAAAGGCTTAAAATAATAAATTTTAAACATTAAGAAATAATAAACCAATTTTTCAGGTCAAACGACTTTTCGTTTAGGAATCTCCCGTCATCTTATGTAGAGGGCACGTTTGTGCGGTCATCCGGTGAAGTGGCGGTGATCTTCAAGATGGCGGCGCTGAGGCGTTTGAGCGGCTTGTACGGACTCGGTTTCCACGCAGCTCGCCAACAAACGTCTGTGAAAGCGCCGAGAGTCTTCCAGCTAAGAGCGTTTCGACTCAATGTAAGTCCACCCGTTCACTCGCACGCAGTGGGCGCACGGTGGACGCGTTAATGATTATTTTCATGTTCATTCATTGACGAGGTCTAGCTTAGCCAGCTCGGCTGTCCTGCTCACCTTCCTGTGTTCTCTGAACGAGACCTGCGGCTTATTAAACGAGACCTGCTCCTAACGTGGACCTGACTCTGTTGTGTTAGAGAGTGGATAAGACCGTTAAGCACCCAGGCTGCATGTATGGTTAACTTCGAGAAAGTATATGAGTCGGGAGGATTTATATATTGCTTATATATTATGTTGGTTAGTTGTGTGTGCGCCGGTGAAGGGCAGTTGTTGTATTTGTGGTTATAGTTATACAAATATGTTGATTCTGATACTTTTCTGGACCTACCACGAAATTATTATCTACAGAATTGAGAGGTTTTGTTCCTGAGTACGAGTTCGTATGCGACGCGCTGCCATGTCCGTGTTATTGGCCCAGTTAGGGGGTGTGAGAACTTGGACCAAACACGCGTCATATCTTCATTAGGTGTGAATGCATTGCTTGTACTGTTGTCTGTCTTTTCAGTCTTTAAAAAATATTTTTTGGCTTTTCTTGTCTTCATAATTATTCGTTTCTTAACGGAAAAGAATCGCTCTTCAGGCTATTTATAGTAAATATGATGACTGTTGTTCCATCAATGGTACATGACTGTGTGTGTGTGTGTGTATATATAAGTTTTTTTTTACGTGGACTCTACATTCTGTTTTCATACATATACATAGAATGACTAGGCCTGTTACACCAAACATGGAAAATGCAATGTTAATAGGACGATGATTTGATTTACCATTGTGGCTGTTGCTTTTTCGCAGTAAGAGCATGTTTTGGATTGTGTATGTAATCAGATCACATGAGTACAAAGTGTGAACCCACAAAACCTAATTTGAGAAATTAAGAAAAAATGGTCATATGTAACCACGAGACAAATATCAGTTTATATAATTGTCTGTTTTGTTAATTAGCTTAGTCTCCCTTATAGTCCAACATCTATCTGTCTCTTCAATTTGTTACATTCAGCATACATCTGTCATCTCATAAGTCTGCAGTGCTTCAAAAATATTATATTCATGAAAAGCTGACCTGAAGCACCTATGCAGATTGTGTTTTTTAATATTCAAACAATCAAGCAAATATGTAACCCTCCATTTACAGTATTACAATCCTCTTTATCCTCTGCAGTTTCAGGTGTCACAGTAAGATGTCTGCCTGCAGTTTGTAGGCCATGGATCATGTATTGCCTTCCATTAGTTTGTTATTTGAAACATAATCCATTTGTAAAAGGAAGGATTTGATAAACAACACATTGGAGTACTAAATTAAGACTGTGACGTATATTATTAAGATTGCATCCAAGAAGAATTACACACTGGCCACTTCATTAAAAATCTTTCAAGTTCTCTTGCTGACAATTTTATCAGAAAGACCTGTTTTCTCCACCACTCACTGGCCACTTCAGTATGTGGACTCACCTTCAGGTTCACTCTAGGTGTATTTTACAGGTGTGGCTCAGCTGTTTGTTGGCCAGATGTTATTTGGGTTTCTTACCATAGCAACTGGAGTATGGCTAACACTAATGACTAGAAGACTTTGAAAGACTTAAGCCTGACAGTCTCTTGCATCTAAAGACAGTGTAGTCATGGACTATGATTTTACAAAAACTGGAGTTCGTGCAGGCTTGCTGTGTTGCAAGACTGCAATGAAATTCCTTTTGGGATTATTTCCCATCATGCTGTTGTTGGTCCAAAACAAAAGCAGCCTTTGGCTACAGATGCCCTCGTGAGTGTGCACTGGTTTATGGGGGAAGACCAGAGCCATGGCTTCCCAGGCCATGAGTCTCCTCCAAATCTTTACTCATCTTCCTGGACTGTTGGCTGCTTCCTGTTTGGTGCTGGAGTGAGGTCTCCTATTGGTTGTCTGCAGTGTCACATCACTGTTTGCATGAGCCAAGACTTAAAACTCATATTACACACTAGGGTTGCAACGGTATGAGATTTTCACGGTATGATAACCGTCTCAGAAAATACCGCGGTATCACGGTTATCACGGTATCACAGTTAGTTTGTATATTATTAAAAGATACACTGACCCTTAAAGAAATTACAAGTTTTTTTTTGTTCAATTAACTATTTATTGTAGAAACCTGCAACTATTGTATACAAAATGTCTCATTTAAAAAAAAAAAAGCTGTAAACTTGTTTATATAAATACTGCAAAATTAGAGAAACCTAAATCATGGATTTCAGTACAATTATTTAAGTTTAAATTATTTAATATCTGATAAACTCAGCCTGGGTCAGTGTCTGATCAACAACTGTTGTAAACGTCCGTTGTACTGCCACCAGATACTGCAGAAAGAGAGGATTTATTTCTGACATAATCACAATAGAGATTTCTATTTTAAGGCTTTCACACCGAGTCTGGTTTTAACATGTGAAAAACAGGCACGTTAGAATTTGAAAATGAACGCATGTAAATTAATGGCGTCTTTCACATCCAGTGAAAGCAAGGACCATAAAAAGCTAGGTTTATTCTTTTCACTAGTGACCGTAGCGCGCGACTCCGCACAGTTCTCTCGTATCACGTTAACAAATACGAGCCTCTTGTAATTCCAGGACGAAACATGAGAGAACGTGAAGACTTTAAGATTGGGCGTTTTGAAAATAAACAGCCATTAAATAATGTGATAAAAAGCGAATTATTTCGAGTATATGTATAAATATTTAACTTTATTAAGTTTAACGTGCTGGGAAATATTGAAATGGACCTTTAAAGTGACGTACAAGTGATTTAATTCCACCTTGTAAAGGTGTATGAACCCTGCAAACATGACTTTGTTCATTGCGCTGAGGCGCGGCGCGCGCAGTTACAAAATTCGAGAGGTGCACGACCTCGCTAATCGACAGCGCGTGAGACCCTCGCGCACGGGCGGAGCCACCGCGATTACGTCATTTTCGCCGCTGACATTAGTTTAGCTTTTTTGTTTTTGTTAAAAAATTTGTTAAGTCTGATACACTTTCTGCCATTCTCACCGCTGTGTGCTGAGTAGCTGAACCGGAGCGGAGTTGCGCATGCACGGGTCAGTTTCTCCGCTGGCTTGCTTTTTACCGGTAATAAGCAAATGCACACGGTATGATAACCGTGCATTTTAATACCGTGGTATACCGTGAAACCGGTTACCGCTGCAACCCTATTACACACGGTCGATTTTGTCAGAACATCTAGATAAGACAAAGTCAAACTGGACTGTGCTGTTTACACCAAATGATTGGGATGACAGGAACATGCCACAACTCAGTATTTTATTCTGACATTGAACATTTGTCTGCTATAGATCAATGAGTACAAGGTCTGCATAATGCATAATGTTTTGCATGGCATGGGTTAGCCGAAACTATGCTTCTACATGGTGTTTCCAAGAAAGGTGGGTTCATCTTTGACACTTGGTGTCACCATCGACAGTGTCATTTAGACTTAAAAACTCCAAATTGGCTATCTAGAAAATGTACAATTTTGTGTGTAAAATAGAAATGGCTATTAGTAGCTTTATTTATCATAGTAAAATACTTCTTTTAGCTTAACATTTTACACAGTTGGCCAAACATTCTTTTGAATAATTCAATGTAGGGTATTATTTAAGATGAAATATTGAACCTATTTTTATGTGAATAAAAATAATTAAGTTGTGGGCTGTATATTGCTAACAGTGGATTTTTTGGAGAAACCACTTGAAAATCCATAAATCTCAGATTGGAGCCTGTAGATCCATTTTGTGCTTTTTCCATGTCTGTGTGAAAAGCAGCTAGAGGTTTAGACTATTTTTCAAATGCACAAATCTTGATTGGTTGGCTGACACATGTGGGTGGGACATCCTGTGCCAGGGAGCCCAGCGACAGCAGCCATTTGATTCGTCGGCGGAGAAGCCTCAATTCCCCGGAGCCTCTGCTGAGTTTGTGGATCAGCTCGAGTTCATCAAGCCCAACGTGATTTCGGGAATCCCAATCTATAGAGTCATGGATAGACAGGGACAGATCATCAAGTCCTCAGAAGATCCACAGGTACTGCGGTTAAATGCCACTCACAGTGTGTGTAAACTTGAGTTCATGTGTGCATTTTGCCCAGTGCATAAGGACATAACTAGAATTTTAGACTACACTGAATTTGTGGAACAACATTTTAAAAGCTTTTACTGTTAGCTATTGATATTGTTTATCTCTTTTACAAACACTTGTATATCCTTGTTTCACCTCTAATTGATTTTTTTCCACATTATGTACCTTTCTATACTCCTATTGCTTCTTAGCTTTCGAAAGATGAAGTGCTAAATTTCTATCAGAAGATGACATTACTCAACACAATGGATCGCATTCTCTACGAGTCCCAGCGGCAGGTAAGGGTTGAAATGACCTGCTCCAATCCCAGCTTTCATTTTCGTTCCTTAAAAATGTTTGATTGGAACACAGTAGGGAGTTAGGGACTCCCGATGTGCACTTGATTGATGCCCTTTTTCTGCTCGTCAGGGCCGCATCTCCTTCTACATGACCAACTATGGCGAGGAGGGCACGCACGTAGGAAGCGCTGCCGCCCTTGACCCCAACGACTTGGTCTTTGGGCAGTACCGAGAAGCAGGTGAGAGTCGTCTGCGCAGAATCTATGCCCTCTTTATCTCTGAAAACACTTTGTCCTTTGGCTTAGCAATTTACGGTAAGCACGACGAGGCCACAAACGGAACTGGAATCATTTGTAGCCCTGAGAGAACAATTGATGAAACGTCTGTAATGAAGCTTTGAGGTTTCGTTTTTTCTCCCGGGAAGGGTGCAATGAACGATGTTGATGGCGCCCTCCGCTGTGCACCCTCTGTATTGCAGGAGTGTTGATGTTCCGTGGTTTCCCGCTGGATCTCTTCATGGCTCAGTGCTACGCCAACGCTGACGACCTCGGCAAGGGCCGACAGATGCCCGTCCACTACGGCTGCAGAGAGCTCAACTTCGTCACCATCTCTTCACCACTCGCCACTCAGCTCCCCCAGGGTAAGACTGAGACACAGTGCAGCGCTTTTACAAAACTAAAATATAGTCTCTAGCAGCTAATGACTGCACACCATCGAGCAGCATGGCCCTACAGCAGAATGTTGTAATTAAGCACACTTTTATATGGAATCTCAGCAAGCACAGATTTAATGAGCATTTTAAGAGGTAGGAATGATATAGGCCTGTTCTAACCACTTGTATTTTTCTACACGAGCAACATCCCCATGGAAACAAAGTGTATTTTCAGTTTTATATTAGTGATGCTTGCGCTGTCTGCCCCTTTGCTTGTGTGATGTTGGTAGAGGTACAAACATTGACTGTGACTCCTGTTTTTTTAACCTAATATTTGTTTGCTACTTTTTTTTTTGTGCGGTACTCCAGTGATTCATAAAGCATGCATCATCCTACACTTTCCAGAAACACTGAATCTAACATGTTTTGTGTGGCTATATTCACCGTAACTTGCTAAGTAATCAGGGGACAGTGTGTCTAATGCATCACAAGATCATAGAGAGTGTTCAGTTTGAAGCCCATGCCACTATTTATCCCTGATCTTTGGGGTACAGTGATTTTTGAGACACCCACCCACTACGGTCAGCTCTGCTGCTGGACATGACTGACTTTAAAGCTCTAAATTATTTTAACATTCAAAGTCAAAGTAGGTGACTGCAGAACTGATACAGATGCCAAATTTCGCAGAAGTCTCTCAGACATACTGGAGTGGTAGAAACTTGGTTAACAGCCTTTCAACAGTATGAACTACATTAGCTAGATGGCAAATTTGCCTTGAGGACATAGACTGAACTGGGGTATTACTCAGACTAAAGTTACTCAACAAAACATCATTACTGGTACGTGGTACTTTATGTAAGTTTTTCTAGCATGTTCTACTTGTTCAATCACTTTTGACTCTCAAAACTGACTTGAATGAGTACTCTCAGAACACTGTACATACAGAGAGGCCATTTTCAAAGGGTCATGCAGTCTGGTGTCTAAAGCTACACACCCTACTAGAGAGGATCACTTGCAGACATCATAATTGAACAGTTGTTAGCACCCATGGACTGAGCCTTTGGTCACATAGCCAGAGGGGGGAAAAGGCCCAACCTGACGGAACAAATGCTTGTGTGCTGGTCCACGTGTGCAGCGGCGGGAGCGGCGTACGCCCTGAAGCGGGAGAACTCCAACAGAGCCGTGATCTGCTACTTCGGCGAGGGCGCGGCCAGTGAGGGCGACGCCCACGCCGGGTTCAACTTCGCCGCCACTCTGGAGTGCCCCCTCATCTTCTTCTGCCGCAACAACGGCTACGCCATCTCCACCCCCACTAACGAGCAGTACAGGGGGGACGGAATCGGTAAGCCGGGCACCCCCATCCTTCCACGCCCAGTCTGTTGGTCGCCGCTGTCGTTTGTGACCTCCCCTTCAGTTCTGATAAGTTAATTGCTCGTTGTGATCTGTTGAGATGGCTCTCGGCCCCCCAAGAGACACTACATACAAGGGCTATTTGGGATGGGGCCATATTTATGTGCGTTGTCCTTTCCCTGCTAATAGCTGCTCGAGGCCCAGGTTACGGTATGATGTCGATCCGTGTTGACGGTAACGATGTGTTTGCCGTGTACAACGCCACCAAGGAAGCTCGGCGGAGGGCTGTGGCTGAAAACCAGCCCTTCCTTATCGAGGCGATGACCTACAGGTACGCCTGCTTCTTTCATATAGTTCCTATACCCTGGACGTCAGCAGTTTAGAACGTAAAGATGTTAATATACTTAATAAACTTGTGGAGTCTGGCCTACAGTTGTTTTATTGGTCCCTTTTTATATTATACCGCATTATAAATTTTTGTTTTTATAATTAGTATTTGTCAAAAATGTTTAATGTACACTATAATATAAAGCGTAGCTTTTAAAACTAAAATTTAAATTGCTAGATAAATCCTCCAAAGTTAGTTAATTATTGTTGTTGATGATGTTGCAAAAGATGATCCTAGATCATTTACCACATGGGAAATTCTCAGTGTTTACAACAGCAAAGGGACAGAAATGCACTCAGTAGTACAGTCTACGAAAAAGAGAAGTAAATACTATGTATAAAAAATGAGTATAACTCGAGTGCATATATAACTAAGTGCTGACCCAGCTCAGTCACCCAGCTCAGTCACCCTTTATCTCTTCCATTCTTTCCTGTTCTTCTGCTGTCCCCAGGATCGGCCACCACAGCACCAGCGACGACAGCTCGGCCTACCGCTCCGTGGACGAGGTGAACTACTGGGACAAGCAGGACCACCCCATCTCCCGCCTGCGCCACTACATGACGGCACGGGACTGGTGGGGCGAGGATGAGGAGCGCGCCTGGAGGAAGCAGTCCCGCAAGCTGGTCATGGAGGCGTTCGAGAAGGCGGAGCGGCGGCTCAAGCCCAACCCTGACCTGATGTTCACCGACGTGTACGAGGAGATGACCCCCGGCCTGCAGAAGCAAAAGGAGGCCATGTGGAGGCACATCCAGCAGTATAAGGAGCACTACCCCCTGGACCTTTACGACAAGTAAACACAGCAGGGGGAGGAAGAGGAGGGAGGAGGAGGAAGAAGATGTGAGCCCATTCAAAATGACAACGGAGCCCCCTACTACCCCCGGCCAATCCGTCTTTGGGAGAAACCGCTCGGGCGATGCAGAGTTGAACAGATGTCACGTTTAAACGAGTTTTCCACTTTGGATTTGCTGCTGTTGATGAAGCCACATGTTTTCAGAAGTACCCAACACTAAGCGTAGTTACAGTTAAAGATGTACGTTGCTCCATCCTACCATCTGTGCAGAGTGCTGAGTGGTACCGAGTGGGGGAGGTGCGGGTATGCAGGGGGTTTCTGGTTCTTTTGGACGGGGGTCAGCCCAGAGACAGCTAGTGTGTGCACGGGGCGGACTGGGATACGAGAGTTGCACATGGATGAATTCCTATGCATTAGGTTTTTAGTAATGACATATTCATAAAGCTGGGATGTATGTAAAGAGGGATGTATTTTGTTGTTTCCAGTAGGGGGCACCATGCTGTGCTTTTGAATTATACACTAATGCGGTGGCCGAGGTGAGATATTTGGAATGCTGTGATCGATTCTCAGCTGAAGCACACTGCACCACAACAATTGAAGATATTAACTGTGTGTTTTTTTCTGTGTAAATCTGGTAAAAATTCCCACAATCTTTTTGAAGATGGATCATCTTGGTCACACTTATCAGATTTAACTTGAATGAACTCTTATTAACATTTAAATTAAACACATTTCAGAAGGCTGTAGAGCTACGTAAAATACATTAGTGTATTAATGTTTTCATCTTGTATAAGATGTAGAACACTCTTTCTGAAGCTATTTGAGTGTTTGTGGAGTTTTGGTTAGTAAAATAAAAAGGTCTGTCTTCTGCCACCTCTGCTGCTTTAAAGTGAGAATTTTGTGTCATTTTGTTTGGGTTTTAAATTAGGGTTTTGTTTTTTTTGTCCTTTGTGACTTCCAAATCCAGATTGCTGGTAATAACTTTTGTTTTTGATGAAATCTGAACACACTGCTGCTCTTCCAGATTTCATTAACTGTTACAGCATGTTTATTTTAGGATGCTTGAATGTTAAAGGGTGGGGCGTAGGAGGAAGGCTTGAAGCATCAATAAAATGTTTGTGAAACGCAGTCATGCCTTTAAATGTGTTCTCTTTCTATTGGTTACTGTGTAGTAACTAATATAATCCAAGTGGACCTGACTTTAATTAGAGGTAACAAGATATGTGAATTATCTGTGTCTGACAACACTAGCACACTCTAGTTTTCAGTCATTCAGAAATGTGTGCTCACATATAGGTGTAGTTCATGTAATGTGCACATTGGACAACTGTACACACAAGGTAAAAATTAGTTAAAGCATCAGATCAATGACTGACAACTTGGTGCAGTTTTGAATGAATGCACCATCAAAGTAAGTGGATGACCAATTTTGTGTGTGTGTGTGTCCTGGAGAATCACACCTTGACCTCTGCTTATGGCCTGTTGAGTTGAATGGAACACAGTAAATATTCCCATGGATTAGGAAATCACTGATCGAAATGGAGTGTCTGCAGGCTTAAAAACGTCTCATCGTTTTTATAATGCTTCGTTACTGTGCAAACTATTGTTCCACCATTAAACCCTAGCTAACAAAGTGGTAAACATAATTTGATCTAATCTCTGCTATAATTAAACAGCAAACGCCGTAGGGTCTTATTTTAATCTGCTCCCCAAGAGGCACTAGTGTTTGCGTTGGAAGCAGAAGACGGATCACGTCGTCTGTTGATGGGTAACTCATTTAATGCTGAATTTATTTCTTATGGTGCCTTGGCATTTTTTGTTCTTAATAGAACCAAATTATGTTTCTCCCCCACCGCTCTTCTCCTACCTACCAGAGGAACAGACTCCCATGAGGAGCTAATCAAGTAAGGGCTTTTCTCTGGCTGCACAATTGTTTTTCATTATCTCAGTGCACTTGATTCAATTTGAATCTGAAATTACGTGTGTCACATTGTATTTATTTGTTACAGAGGCAATGGGCCATTAATCAGAACAGCAAAGGGTCTCGTTTTGAACATGGTATGAATGGGGAAATTGGCATTAATGCAGAAAGACGTGGAATCTTTGAAACTGGTGTAGCAGAAAAAGGAGCGGTTTGATAAATGATGTGAGGTGTTGGATTTGTGAAAAGGATCCAATGACTTAGAGATGAGCCCCGTGCCTAGTTGATGTACAGAATTGTGAAACCACTTCTATCTTCTTCTGAGAGTCATGGGCTGTAGGCAATAATTCAGCAGACTGAAGGATAAGGAACTAATAAAAATATATGAAGTTTGCCAACTTTTTGAAACGTCCCATGACATTTTAATCTTAGAGTACCATAATCTGATTATGCAGTTTAAGTACACAGAGTGGGTTTTTGTTGTGTAAATAAAGCTTGAGGCATCTGGGCAGGTAATTAATAAGTATCAGAGGGATACTAGTCCTTTATGGTCTTTGATCTTGAAGGAAAGGGGCCAGACTTTGATGAGAATAAATAAAGAC
This sequence comes from Brachyhypopomus gauderio, assembly GCF_052324685.1. NCBI lineage: Eukaryota > Metazoa > Chordata > Actinopteri > Gymnotiformes > Hypopomidae > Brachyhypopomus > Brachyhypopomus gauderio. The sequence continues at coordinate 19,750,122 of NC_135212.1, forward strand.
CCTAGATAAACAGCTCAGTTCAGTCAGGAAAAGAACGATCATTGTTCATTTAACAATTTTACTTTTCATTTGGGTCCTGCAAGTGGAACTACACTGAGTTTAATTTGTGTGAACAATTGGTATTGTGCTAATATTATGCTATACATGAAATTAGTGGTCAGTACATTACAGTTATGTATTATGAATACCTTACATATTGGAATATTAAGCAAAAAATTTGATCATGTCATTCCATCAACCAAAAAAGTAATTTAATGGACCAAAGGAATAATCTAGTATGTGTGCAACTTTAAAAGATATCACATTGAATTATTTGTGCCAGTTCGAGTTTTTGATACATCTGGCACCCATACATTAAGAAGGAGGATTAAAGTATACCTCATTAAAAGAGGAAAATCTTCAAAAACATCATTTTGATCTTCCACTCAATTATGTAGAAAGTGGTTTTGGATATAGTAGATCACTCATAATTGGAGTGATCACCAATTCAGGATGACAAATGAATCGTTGTGAATGGAGGCCAAAACATTTTTGGAGGTACTGGACATATTTAAAAGACTTCTTTGGGTTATAAAGTGCCAGCATATTTTTTAAAAAGTAGTTCAGTGCCACGTGATCAAGTACTGATTTGATTGGTACATCAACTGGAACAAGGAAAGCATACAGCCTACCTTTCTTGCCTTTGGATTTCATTCTTTTCTGACTGTGCTAACCTACATTTCTTTGCTGAAATTATGATGTTAAAGGCAGAAAAAGGGCAGACAGTACTCTAAAAGTACCACTTCTGGCGTTACACTCATCACAAAAGCCCAACTAAGGTCATTCTTTATAGACTGACAGTGTATTTGGTTTGCTTTTCTATAGTAGAATTACCACAGAACTCTGTAATATATCATAGAGACACACCACAATGGCAACGACTTTGGTAGTATTTAAATTGGACATTAGGGGGAGGTATAACATTTTTACTTGTTTTTGCTTGACCTCTGGCTTTGACTGTACTTTGCAAGACTCGCTCATTCTCACTTAACAGGGACATGGAAAGAACAAAACTTACATCACCCTTATATTGTACCTTGTTCTCTATGATATAGTCATATCATATAGTCTGCATCCATGTTGCAGACTGGAAGTCTCTTAATAAAGAGAAACTTTTAGTTTCCCCAGTACAATCATCATCTTCAGAGTTTAGTGGCTTCCCAATTCTCACTAAAGCTTTTTATCCATTCAGTCTCTTCCTTGTATTGCTCACAGCACGCTACCACAAACCAATCATTTCCTCCTAATAAAACAAACCTGCCCGTAACTGTGGTTTTTTGAGAAAGGGTCTAACACAGGTTTCCCCTCAGCGCTGCCGCATTTGAGACTGCTGTCATAAAGCTGGGCGGCGTGAACAGGCATGGTGCCCAGGACGCGTCTTCCGGTGTCTCTGATGGAATATCTCTGAGATTATGATGCTCCATTATCCCAGCGAAGGGATTTACAGCAGTGAGCTCCGTCTTCTGACAAACCCATTCACCTTCTTTCACAGGAGGAGAAAGGTTTTTGTGCCACGCCACTTTGGCACTGCCAATCATGTTGGCCCTCTGAAGAACAAGTGTTGCTGCTCTGTTCTGCCGCTTGTAGCAGAGATGGTTACAGCCAATCGGTGGACTTATTGTAGCTGTTATGGGGGTCAATAATAGTGCAAAATGCATTTTGGTATTATTGCTGGAAATTTATTTCAGACTTACAAGAGTTTGAGCAAAGTATGGTGACCAGAAAAAAGATTTACTGTTATGTACTGTATGTTATTTAAGGTCTCTGGAATGACTAAAATTCTCTGTAAATCTACAGCCTATTAACAGACTATTCTGACTGAACTGCAGTTTGATTTTGAACTTCAGAAAAACCCCCACTGAGCCAGGGAATCATTTCTGTCATCATCTATTAGCTCTGTTTACTACTCTCCACACTCTCCCGCTGCTTTGCAGATATACAAAACTCAAAACACCAATGTAGCACAGGTAAGGAGATACACCGAGTATATTAGGTCAGTCTGCTACTGAGATGTGGGGTGTTTACATCTTATATATATATCTGACCAAATGCACTAACCAATACTCATTAAGTGTTTTTCTACTTTCTTTTTTACTTTCTCTTTTAATTTTTTTTTTACTTTCTCTTTTAATAACATGGCGTGATATGTTTGTTCTTCTCCTGCGATGTGAGGACAATACAGAGCATTAATGCTGTTTTGTAAAGGCTTCAGCCGTGACTGAGCAGTGACTGTGTAGTAGCTGAGCAGTGACTGAGTAGTGACTTCACAATCAACTGTGATTAAAAAAAAGCCTGCAATGGAAGTAGTAAAAAGCCCCAGTGTAAAACAGGTCAGCTGAACCAGCTGAGGCACTAAAAATACCTACAAATAAATAATAAAAATTTTAGTTGTTCAAGTCCAGTAAAGCTCTTTAACCTATAAAAGTCTGTAAATATATGGATCACAATGCAATTTTTCTCAGATTACCACATTTATACTAAAACAACATTTTGTAGGCTGAATCAAGCAAAGCATTAATGGCTGAAAGATTAGTGCCAAACTACTGAACATTGAACTGCAGGGTGAGAATCTGATTGACACTTCACAATAGGCAAGTTGAAAGAAAACAGCGTTTACAAATGCACCACTGTAGGTTTGAAAACATTAATTCTGACTAGACTGGTGACACAACTCATCTTAAATGTAGGCATAGCTGATATCAGAAGACTCATGGCGATGAGAGAAAATATATTGAGTAATAAAGGACACGATTCTTTTGGAATGTTTGTTTTCTGTTGTTTTATTGTCTTTCTCTGTGAAATGAGCCATGGTGAAAAAAAACATTTACAAGAGGAACATGCAAAAATGCTGTTGTGTTTAAAACAGGAGAAACCTGGGCGTGTGTGTGTGTGTATGGTAATGCCCACGAAGGATACTTTATACTGCATTAGTGAGATGTTGCAATATACTGTGCATTTAATGTCAGTGACCACACCAAACACCTTTTTTTCTTTGAGTAATGTAATATTATAATGGATTGTCATTGGTTAATAATTTTATACTACCAATGCAGGGAGTGTGAAAAATTTCAAAGCAAAGAGGTGGCAGGGAAAAAAAAATCTAACAAAGCACCTGACAACCAAAGGCAAGTTCTACAGGACCTTGAAGAAAGCAGCGATTCCTTACCTGACTCTCCCCCAGACCCGCACACCTGTGTCATCTCAAAACCTCAAATGCTTTATTTATACTGGAAACATTTCAGGAAGAAAGCGCTTTTCCTAACCAGTGTGTGTGTTCCACAAGCACTATGTCAGCATTAAAAAAACACATGGATTAAAGCGTCAGACACCACGCGAATACTTGAGTGAGGACATTACCATGTAAAATAAATACAATAAATAAATATATCAATATAGAATAAATACAAAAACCTCCCATGGCATTTTTTTTACAGTGTACTAAACAAACGGGTGGTTGCACCATTTCACTCCAACTAGATGTTGCTGTGCAACATATCTTGTGTCTAGAAAACTGCAGTACACGGTGAACCCATCACTCTGGAGCGTCCTTGTAAATATAAAACCCAGTTTTAAGTGCTTTTTTCTGTTATTTTCTATTACCCAGTGAGGTTTGTCTTGCAGGAGATGAAGATGGAGAGATACGTCTTTTTGCTCCTAGTAACAGTTACCAGGCAATAGCTAACACATTTCTAATTTCATTGCTGTGTAGGCAACTCACACAAACCGCAGCAGCCTCTGTGTGGCCCAAAATGTAGGGCAAAAAAAAAACCTGTACCAGAAATGCAAATATTTATGCGCTAATGAGGTGAAGACAGGTGAAAATAAGCAGATCACGTACGTTAGAGCCAATAACCTTCAGGAACTCGCTGCGTAATTTGCATAAAGCAGTCTGAAGCGTATTCCGAACTGCAGACGCTGAGCACAAAGGGTGCTACAAATTATCAATAGAGTGTGGAGTCAAATTAATCCCACGTCAAGTGTCTCTACCGGCACGAACATGTAAATGAAAAGAAAAAAGAAAAAAAAAAACGCAAGGTTCTCAGCTTCTTCTCGTCTATCTTTCGTAGGCGGAGTTTCGTGGTGCGGGCGGGTGGATGGGCTATTGAAGCAGCAAAGCGAGGCTGAGTGGTTGCTCCACACACCTGTGAAGACGGTGGGGGCCATTTTTGTTCCTCCCCCCCTCCCCGCTTGCCTGCAGACCTCTCGTGTTGTTCATTAGGCTGCTGGAGCAGATGCTCTGCGAGGCATGTGTGCTGCACAGCTCTCCGTCAGCTCGAGAGCTTTTTGAAATGCAGGCAGGACTGTGGGGCTTTGTCAGGACTGGAGGGGCGACAGAAGGCTGTGAGCTGGCTGTGTGTTCAGTCAAATCCCTCGATCCCACCAAACCCAGACTCTTATAAGGGGATGTCTTATTTCAGTAGCCCCACGGCAGCCTACGTGGAAAACGACTCGCGCGCTATGCCGTCGAGGCGTTCTTTAATGGAGCCTTGTGACCGATCACTAAACGCATAACGTGGTATGAAAAATTATGTACAGTGTAAAAAAAAATGAAGCGCTCAAGGAAAAAAAAAATAAATTAGAAAGCTCATTGGTGGGTGTCCTTGGAGATGAACCTTGAAACTGCGCAGATACTATGTTATATGTGTGAGAGACTAACCACATTTTTTGCCTTGTGATTTTTACAAGATCAGAATCTGTTGTGCTTGAATAACTTTTTCTCAGTACTGCCGATAGTAGTCAGAAATTGTGCAACAGAACAGATTTTTACCTGTAAAAATCGGTTCCAGTTAGGACAGCAAAGGGAGAGGATCATCTGTCACATGCATGTACCATGAGTCTTACTGAAGGCTGTACTTGTGAAGACTAACATACACCGATGCTTAAGCATTTAGCTCGGAGTTGTTTTTGAGTCTAGGACACACACACGTGCCTGTTTTTTTTTTTTATTACTATCTAGAGATGTGACCATTTCCTGTTTATTTTACTAATTTCATACCAAAAAGTCACCCAATACATAAGCTATGAACGACGAGTAAATCCCCTCGCATTGTAAGAATCTCCCTAGCAATAATCCTTCAAACGTTTATTGCAGACCCCCACGACCTGCTGCTCGTCTAATATTAGCTTTACATCTTCTCCTGTCAGGCCTCCGGTGAGGAGTCAGAGTCCGGGGCTTTTCTTCTGATACATGAGACACAGCTGATGTTCACGGGAGAGTTGTTCATCAACACATCTCCTTCTATCCACGCTCCACTCACTTAACCATGGTGAGACGACATGTGGTTGTACCGTCCAGAACCCCCCCCTCGATCCCTCGCCCCCTCTGCGCATGTGCAAAGTCTTATGCTGTAGCTTGTGGACGTCCTAGTAAATAATTCTTCAGTCTTAACACTGAATTATAAATACAGTAGTTACATTGCTTGCTTGGTTTACTGCTAGACCACTTCATTTTGAAGTCTAGGATTGTTCACTTGTTAAGTATTTACAATGCAGAGTCCGCACTGGAACACTGGACATATTTAAGTGTTGTTCGTATTCGTTTAAAGTGTAGTCATACGGAGTGTTATATGCTCACTCAGTGCCAGATTCAACATAGCTGCTAGGCTCAGTATGTGAGTAATATCGCAATGACGCTTCAAAAAACTTTGAGGACCTGTATTTCAGTTGAGGCAACAAGAATCCAGAACCAATTCAGCACTTCTGAGCTAGCGAGACAGCGAACGCAAACAGCAAATGAACATTAAACCAAAACTAGACATTGTGTTACGTTAAAAAAGAAAGACGTTCCCTTCTACGTATGCGCTAATGTCTGAAGAGTCTGGTCCGAGAGATTAACTCGAAGTTCCATTCGCCGGCTAGCAAAACATCAACAATGGAGGAGACTGCTGAATCTGTCCCGTGGACTCCTCCCACCCCTTTGGGTATGTTCCGGTCAATGTGGACTCCTGCACTCCTGGCTCAGGCAGATTACCGCACGCTGGGCAAGGTCTGAGACCATCAGCCGGGTGTGCGGCTTCTCCCTGGTTCTTCGCTGTGCTGTCTCCTGTGAGCAGACGATAAGGGCACGGCACAGACATGCCACGGCTTCCTTTACTTGTTTCTGTCACAAGCTTGCTCTCCGTGTCTGGTCTTACAAAATACTGAGAAATATTGCCGTGTTTATCCAATCTGTGCTTTGAGAGATACATCTGTAGCTTTACGTTTTATTTAGTTATAGTTACTAGGAACAAGAATTCTTGTCTCAAGGTTTGGTTCTGAGGTACGGTCTCTGTATGTTCCTGTTGGACCTCAGCTTAGTCAAATGCCTGAAAGACATCAGTACAGCCATTGAACAAACACACATGAAAAGACATTAAAATTATATATCACACTTGCTATAAATGTAACGAGTATAAATTAGACATACGTTAATTATATGCACACCTAAAACATTATATATACATACACTATATTGCCAAAAGTATTTGCTCACCTTCCTTGACTCACATATGACCTTAAGTGACATCCCATTCCTAATCCATAGGGTTCAATATGAAGTCCATCCTTAGCAGCTAGAACAGCTTCACCTCTTCTGGGAAGGCTGTCCACAAGATGTAGGAGTGTGTTTATGGGGATTTTCGACCATTCTTCCAGAAGCACATTTGTGAGGTCACATACTGATGTTGGACGAGAAGAACTGGCAGGCCAGTCAAGTTCATCCACATCAGACTCTGCCATCCATGTCTTTATGGATCTTGCTTTGTGCACTGGTGCACAGTCATGAAGAGCAAGGGGCCAGCTCCAAACTGTTCCCACAAAGATGGGAGCATGGAAATGTACAAAATGTCTTGGTATGCTGAAGCATTGAGTTCCTTTCACTGGAACTAAGGGGCCAAGCCCAGCTCCTGAAAAACAACCCCACACCATAATAATAATCCCCCCTCTACCAAACTTTACACTTGGCACAATGCAGTCAGACAAGTACTGTTCTCCTGGCAACCACCAAACTCAGACTCGTCCATCAGATTTCCAGATGGAGAAGCGTGATTCGTCACTCCAGAGAACGTTTCTCCACTGCTCTACAGTCCAGTGATGATATGCTTTACACCACTGCATCTGACGCTTTGCATTGCACTTGGTGATGTATGGCTTGGATGCAATTGCTCGACCATGGAAACCCATTCCATGAAGCTCTCTGCACACTGTTCTGGAGCTAATCTGAAGGCCACATGACGTTTGAATGTCTGTAGTGATTGACTCTGCAGAAAGTTCTCTTCATACTATGTGCTTCAGCATCCGCTGAACTCGCTCCGTCAGTTTACGTGTCCAACCACTTCATGGCGGAGTTGCTGTCATTCCCAAACACTTCCATTTTATTATAATACAGCTGACAGTTGACTGTGGAATATTTAGGAGAGGAAATTTCACGACTGGATTTATTGCACAGGTGGCATCCTATCACAGTTCCACGCTGAAATTCACTGAGCTCCTGAGAGTGACCCATTCTTTCACAAATGTTTGTAAAACAGTCTGCATGCCTAGGTGCTTAATTTTATACACCTATGGCCATGTAAGTGATTGGAACACCTGATTCTGATAACTTGGATGGGTGAGCGAATACTTTTGGCAAAATAGTGCATGTAAGATTGTGTAATTTATCACTTAAGCAGCATCAGTGAACGTCTTTGTCATTGTGGATTTTGCTGAATCTGGACTCACCAGCAGGTTCAAAGTGAGTGTCTGACTGATTGAAAGTGACTAGCTCTCAACAGAGTGTTTGGTGTTTGCTTGCTTGTTTACCAGAGTTGAAGTGGATGTCAAATCTCCACGTTTGGGTCTGTGAAGCCTTTCTTGCCTTCATTCACCAGGACAGGCTTTTCCGTCCTCGTGTGCCACACGAGAATCTGCCAGATATGAAAAAACACATAACCACCATTTGTAGAAAATCAAGAACATAGTATTCTCTTCTGTGTCTTGGGCACCATTGTGTTGAAACTCTCACAGTGTGTACAGGAGCAAATGAATGATGCTTTTGTGTGGGACTTTTTTCTTTAACCATCTCCCCATACCACTGAATTCTAAGTGCTGTGGTGTTGTGGGACCCACTTTTTTGAACACACACCCACACCCACCTACCGACACAACACACTCACACACACACACACACACACACACACACACACACCCCCGCACACACACACACACCTACCGACACACACACACACACACGCACCCGCACAAACACACACACACCCACCTACTGACACAAACACACACACACCCGCACAAACACACCCACACCGACCTACCAACAACACACACACCTGCACAAACACACATACACACACACACCGACACAACACACACACCCGCACAAACACACACATACACACAAACACACCCACCTACTGACACAAACACACACATACACACAAACACACACACACACCCACCTACTGACACAAACACACACACACACAAACACACCCACATCGAACTACCGACACAAGCACACACGCACCCGCACAAACACACACACACACACACACACACACACACACACACACACACACACACACACACACACACACACAAAAACACAAGCACATAATCACTCTGCAGAGCTGCACCAGAGAAATCAATGTGTGAAATCACAGAGTGGTTCTGTGGTGTGTCTATGTGTTTTCATCTTATGTAGGAACTCGAGAGGTTTGGCACATAATAATTAAGTACCTGCTTATGCAACCTAGATTTGAATTCCTCAGTGCTGCCATCGGAGGACGTTCAGATATAACGATCGCACACACGCGCCTCTGTGCTTCCTCATAACGGCCGCAAAACACCCGCTACTGTCCCGCAGAGCTGCAGGATGGCTGCAGTGCATGGGGTCACGCTAGTCGTCGATAGCAACCGCTGCCCTGGAGACGGCTCTTCATACAAATGATTCCTAAAGGACGAGATAGCTCCTCATCCTCGCTCCCTCAGTTCAGCCCTGCTATCCCTCCTCTGTAGGCCCCCTCCTCTTCCTCACCACTGCTCCTCATGAATAATGCATCTGTGTGTGAGCTGGGTCTGCTAGCCCCGCGCCCACTTAGCCAGGTAGAACAGGCTAACTGTTACACTTGGCTTTTGAGAAATGGGGTAATTGTGTGTGCGTGTGTGTGTTCCCTTTCTATGTAAATGACGTCCCCGAACTTAGCGAAAGAAAAATGACACTGCTGACGGCACTATTTGAAATAGCAGCATTTTGGGAGGCTGTGTAGCACTTGCAGTGTAAACCGCTAACTAGCGTCAAAGCAAAGTTTTTAAAAAATGGTTCTCCCAGTAACTGCCCCACTCGTAGATGAAAACATCTACATAAAAGCACGCGTCTCCTCACCTTAGTGCAATTGGCTGCTTTAGGCTCTAGGTCGTTCAGCGTGACGAGCTCTCTGAGCAGGCTGCTCTCCTGATAACCCCCTTTAACTCCACGTAGTTTGAAGTAGGCCTGCGGCTTGAACAGGATGAGGCGCAGGTTGATGGCGAAGCCTGCCATGTCGATGGCGAAGGGCCGGTGAGGGTCAAACACAGTTTTCCAGCCGTACACCTTGCCCGCAGCATTGACCTTGGGCGACTCGTACCGCAGCCCTCCGACGAACGCCACAGGCCAGACGGACACCTTGCGGGTGGGGCGCATCTGCAGAGCAACAGAAAGGGGCAGGAAGTGGGGGTTAAACAGGCTGAAGTTAAATGCCTCAGGCGCTGTCTTCCTCCATTTTTGCTTTTTAAATTTTATTTTAGTAGGTCAGAGATGAATTAGCAATTTTAATAACTCCTAACGGTGACGCTGACCGTGCATTTGCTGTCTTCAGACCAAAAAACGAACTGCCTTTAGTTTGTGGTGAGATCCCCCTCTCTATAATGTTGTGTACCTAATGGCTAAAGTGGGAGGCTTGTGAACAGAACCCATTAAGGACACCCGGGAGGTACATGTGCAGAGCTCAGAGGAGAGGTGGCTGCCCTTACAGAAGAACAGAGCAGCAAGATCGAATGTAAGCAGGTCGTTTGAGGAGATCCAATGAGGGATGGGGGGGCATGCAGGACTCTTTAATCTTCCTGCTTCAAACTCTCCCTCCGTCCATCCAAGCTTTTTGTATGCTACCGAACACAAGCGGTCCACATGATAAAAGGAAGCTGACTAATGAATGGTGAAGGGGGGGAGTCTGAGGGATGTGGTTGTCTCTTCTTGTACCTAATGCACCAGCCAGAGGTGTCCAACAATTCTCTACGACACTAAAGGTCTTTTTTATGTGTCTGCCCACTATTGCCACATATTTGATATAATCTTTCCCTGAAACTTTGCTTCATTTTCTAACAAATTATACTGAATTTTATTTTTCATTCCAAAAAGAACACTCTTTTCTCAACGGCTTAACGAACATATATGTAGTGTGTGCATCGTTGCGGCTCTTGGCCAACATGCGTCCTGCTGAAACAGGCTGTGTGAAGGGAGAAATGACAGTGGGAGCCTGGCCTAGTTTACTGTACCGCCGGCTGCTTTCTTCTCCTGCCTCTCATTGCCTGAGCTCAAAGCTGCTCTTTTCTGTTCCGTTTTTCAGCAGCAAGAAAGGAGAGCTAGAGCCGCGTTTATGAAACCAGGGCCACAACAAGGCGGACGGACCGGCGTAGTCCGGGGGAAGACGTTTGTTCGGCAAATCGTGTCAGAGTGTAAGAGGACGAGGTCAAAGAAACAAAGGGGCAAAGAAGTGCTGAATCGAACAATCGTCAAAAAGAGAGAAATGCGTATTGGGTGAGCCAAGCATAGGGGGACTCAGCACAGATCTAAGGAAAAGAGTGTAACTGTGTTGGCATTGATGGCAAACTGATAGTGGAAGGTGACATACCCAGAATAACTGAGTGCTGATTCACGATATATATGTGAATATGGGGAAAGACTGTATCTACTGGTTTGCCATCTGAAGAAAGCATCCCTTTATAGCCCAGGTTGATTCAAGAAAGACCAGTCGGCCCATGGTCAGTTTATTCAAGGCGTGAATGACTGGTGAATGACTGAGAAATAAGCACTACTCAAACTTCATCTGCTTTTGCAGAGCAATGTGCTGATTCGATTGGATGCGTAATTCTGCTCGTCACGCACTCCTTCTCCAATCACAATGAGACGTTCGGCAGAAACGTTGGAGGAGACCGTTGACCTCTTGTGTCCTATGGAAAGTGCGACCCTCACTCTTCCAGTTGGTTATTAACACGCCATGTGGGGAGAGTTCTGAACTGAAAATGGCATTTAGGTGAAAAGTACAAGCACATAAAAAATAGGTTAAAAGAGGCATGATGTACCCAGGTGCTGAAAGTGTATCAGATCAGCAGCAGTGTGGAAGGAGAGAAGGAAACAAAGAGGTGAGGGTAAAAATAGATAAGTTCTGTAAATAAGCCATGCTCCAAACCATTGCCTACATAAGCAGTTTTATTAAAAGCCCAGTAATTAATACACCTATCCCAGCAGTGCTGCTTCAAACAGAAGCACATGCATATTTCATGAGAAAAACAGCAGGAAAGAGAGGGAGTGAGGCACAACAGAGGGATAGAAAGAGATATTCTTCTGTCTGCGCTGTTATTCCTCTAGTTCACTGCATGTCAAACAGACTTCTGGCATTAGTCCTTTTGAAAAGGATTAGAATGTTCCGGTACTGGTTAAAATGTAATATATAGGAAACAAACAGTAGTAGACTTGCTCTAGAAAACAGTACCGAGGCAATGTATCAGAACAGAAGAGCTGCAGTAAATAATGACGTGAGATGATGTACCTTAAAGTACTCTGAAGGATGGAATGTAACCTACGCAGGATACAAGATACTGATACAAGATACAGATAAGGAGCAATTCTGTAGCACAACTTCATTCACCACCACATTGCTAGAAATGGTTATTACAAGCACATTACACATGTATAGATACAGACTACAACCCATCTGTTGCTCTGTTTGTTCTTGTCTTTAATGGTAAGGTTACACACTCATACCAGCACAAAACCCCAGTATCATACTACTGCCATGACAGCGTCACTGCTTTGTTAAGAATAGTCCTGGCATAAACCCTTAGATTAAAATGCCTTTAAGGCTATGAAAAGCAGATTTTCAGTAACACTTCCAAACTTGTTTCTGGTATTGTAATGGATACAAGAGGTGACCTCTGAAGGCTTTTCAAAGGCAAGTACAAAACTAAAGTATTTTGTCAGAATTCCTCTTTGAGACGTGAAAAGGGAGGTCTTTATGCTGTGTAAAATGTATTGTGTGCACTCAGTCACAAAGCTGACATCTGTCCTAGATATTCTACTCTCTCTCTCTCTCTCTCTCTCTCTCTCTCTCTCTCTCTCTGAATCTAAGCAACAAAGTAAGCTCTCCATTGAGCAAAAGTCAGATTTACAGAATAATTTGCATCTACGAGTGGTTCTAAGGGTACACGTATAGCTGTTTTCCATAGCTTGCAACATATGTCGTAATGTTAATACATATGGATCATTATAATGCAGAAATAGACATGTAGTAAGATTCTTTGTAGACCTAATAGTCTCACACAAATCAGGACATCCTGCTGACACTAAGGGCGTACTCACACTAGGCTCTGTGATCCGGGCCCGGGCACGGTTGCCTGCCGAAGCACGGTTCGTTTGGCTAGTGTGAGCGCTCCAACCGTGCCCGGGCCCGGATCAGTTAACCGTGCTCGGGCCCGCTTTGAAGAGGTGGGCCAGGGCACGATTCATGTGGACTCGGGCACGGTTCGCTTCTAGTGTGAGCGCTATCCGTGCCCGGGCCCGCTTGGTGCCTCGTCTGATTGGTTCATTTCGCTGGAACTCAAACATGACATCAGTGATGCGACGCTCACGTTAAACAGTCATAGCGGCAAAGCGATTAGCAGACAATCGTTGTGTTAAATTATCGATAAATCTGTGCTTGCACCGTGTTTCTGCACTCCAAAAATACAATAAAAAGAGAATCGTGAACTCTATAGTGTTGTGCGAGCGCACTTTTTTTCCAAATAAAGCGGCGTTGTGATGACGTAAGCGTGCTCGGGCCGGGTTGCTGAAGCGAGTGTGAGTGCAGGCCAGCGGGGGAGTGGGGAGGGGGGATAACCGGGCCCCAGCACGGAACCAGCAAACCGTGCCTAGTGTGAGTACGCCCTAAGACTGCCTCTTCTAATGCAATGAGTTAAAAGAAGGCCTATTATGCTCATTGTCACTTTTCATAAATTTATTTTTGGACTGTACTAGAATAGATTTGCATGCTTCAATGTCCTAAAACCACATTTCTCTCATATGATACAGCTCTTTTCACCTTCTATCTGAAATTCTCTGTTAGAGCTCTTTTGACTTTAATGCCCCCACCTCCAAATGAACTCATTCAGCTCTCTGATTGGTCGTCACAGTTCCCCTCCTCTAGTGTAGTGGTTCTCGTGGCAACTAACCATGTGCTCCGTTGTTATGGTTTTATTCCTGGTCCTGCCCTTTGTCATGTGAATTCCCATCCTTCATTTATGGCACATTTTTGGTAATCAATGTAACTACTGCAGTTTGCTTCTCCAGCTGACTTTACGTCAGGAAAGGAAACTGAATAACTTTCACTTCACTGCATTTTTAATATTCCAATATACCCCACATTTCCCTGTGTAGTTATTGGTCTTTGATTATAAGGCCCTTTGTGTTTTATTGGTGTTACTAATGGCTTAATTCGTTTGCACCATTAGTTTCTGTTCTTTCCGTGTTCCTGCTTATATTTCTTGCTTCATTTGGTTTCACTTTGTTTCCTGATTTTTTTTTGTTTGCAATGTTTTTGAATTCTGAATTGTTACTTGGGATTAAGGATCTAAGGATGCTGGATTCACCCCAAGTAAACTTAGCTCACCTACACATCTGTATTTTGCATTGCCAGTCTGTCTTTTGCCGTTTGCCTGTATTTAAGCCCAGCAGGCTACTAAACACTTTGTAGCTCTGACTCCGCCTCCTGCTTCTGTTCTGTCCATGATGTCACAGTCAAATTACCACACTGATCACTGATTGGTCAACCAATTACTGAATGGTCAACCACGAGTCTGTAGACTACTAGACTACTAGACACTAGGTTGGTGAATATCACAAATCCACAAATGATAATGCATACTTACAGGTTGTCTGTTGGGACTCCCATGTCATTTAGGATTAAACTAGGCAAAAGCATCAACCTGTGCACAATTTGGATTCAGTCCTCCATAAAGTACATTTTGACAAGGTAGGACAAATAATCGGAACACCATGGACACAGTGAAATAATTGGAACCACTGGAGGAAACTGTGGTAAAAATTAATTTCAACCACTGATTTCTCTGTGGTTCTGCCTTTGACGGTTCATACAAAGGAGATTTCCCTTCAGGACACAGACCTCATTGTCATTGTGTGAGGCTGTGCTAAGCTTGCCAGTAGTTGGGCAATATGCAAAGTGTTACATGATTATATCACCATGTAACAAGAAAAATGGTAGAAACTCCAATGAGGTGTTTCAGGCAGCTGTGACAAGCGGTTTCTTTGGGAGAGAATTAATCACTCTGGTGTGTACTTTGGTCTTTGTGACTTTGCATGTTTACATGCACAACATGCTAAAAGAAATGGAACACAAAAGAAATGAGAAAAAACAGGAAAACCTCATAGGTCACCTTTAATTCTAAAAATATCGAAGAAAAAAGAAAACATTCGGTCAAGCTGCCCTAATATTATCCACAAAAAAATGGAGGTAGCAAGTACTAGGTTATTTTGTGAAATCTATTAAACATTTTTCACCATCCACAGAACTAGCAATTTGTGTCTAAGCTTATGGTTTCGTTTTCATCATGATACAAAATGTAAAACCCTACCATTCCATCAGCGTCTGTGGATGGAGCGCATCTGGTGCCTGAATTATATGCCTGAGCAAATTTGTATATGTACTATTGTATTACTCCAATTCTCCCATGGTGAGCCATTATATTCGGTTTCTTGTCTGTACCAGCAGACTATCAATCAAGCAGCTTGGACTAATGAACCAATGTGGTTGTTTTTGGATTAATGTTCATATAAAACTCTAGTTTAGTATCATACATTTGTAATTTTAAGTTCAATTTTTAATTTTATATGTTACATGGTCTTTAAGTACGAGTAATGAACAGATGACAGTATAAAGTCTGAAATGAACTAGTGAATGGGAACAAACTGTCTCTCTCTCTATTTATATATATATATATATATATATATATATATATATATATATATATATATATATATATATATATATATAAATTTTCAATTGAAAGTTTTGGAATTGCTGCAGTAAAAGCAATTCGGCTTTCAACATTATGGTGGGAAACCAATTTACTGTACAGACCTCAAACATCCCTGCAAAGTGGATGACCTGACACACTATGTAGTTCACAATTTTCTGTAATAGGGAACAATTTTGAAAATGCAAATTCAAAGACCAACTCCTGTCAAAAAGCAAAAACAAATATATATAATAAAGCAAAACCCTTGCTGCCGTTAGTTGTTTTAAGTTCAATGTCAATCATTGTGCAGTCTATAACACCTACACAGATGTGTTTAAGCAGAGAAAGGTTTTTCTAAATTTCAGCTTGATAAGTGCGGTTAGAATGTTAATTTCTTTCAAGAACCGAAGCTTGCATAATAGTCAAATTTCCTATATGGCAGGCATTATGCTTAATTAAAAGTATTATGCTTAATTTGCCCTAGAGATTAACTTACATTGATCATATTCCATTTAAAAAAGCTATAAAATAATCTTTACTTTAGAACATTGGGCACAAATTGACTTTTTAAAAAACTTGTTAACCTCTAATTAAAAACCTACTCTTAGAATATGGAACATAGCTTGAAGAATTAGTTAATTATTAAACTCTGTTAGTGTTAAAGGAATAAACTCCAGTCACTTTATACTACCTAAACCTACACACTAATTACATGTCAATTTAGATTATTCTCTCATTTTCAATAATTTGCATACGTTCTTAACAGTGTTTTGTACATAAACACGGTTAAATTGCAATATTAACTAGATAGGCAAAGTTTGTGAACAAACTTTATGTTGGCTTGCAAAGCAGTCGAAACGCTGTTTTGAATGTTGATGGCCTAATGTTAAAGGTTGTTTTAATGTCATCATTGTTAGATTATGTTGCGGTTAAGGAGTAGTTTAGGTGTTTGGGGTAATTACTGCTGAGGGGTAATTGGCTGTGGGGTAGTTGACATTGAGGGGTTATTGACCTGTTGGGGTTATTGTTGTTGATGGCTATTAAGATTACTGTGTAGCTCCTGTTAAAAGCTTGTTTAGATGTGGAATGTTTTGTTGAGGGGGTATTTACCTGTGGTGGGGCAATAACTGTTGAGGGGTAATTGGGTGTGGGGTAGTTGACATTGAGGGGTTATTGACCTGTTGGAGTTATTGTTGTTGATAGCTTTAAAGATTTCTGTGTAGTTCCTGTTAAAAGCTTGTTTAGATGTTGTATTTGTTGTTGAGGGGCAATTACCTGTGGTGGGGCAATTACTGTTGAGGGGCTATTGCCATTGGGGTAGTTAATGCAGATGTATTTGATATTGTTGAAGGCTATTCGTTTAATGGTGTTGTTGCGGTGAATAGGTAATATAGCTGTTTGGGGCAATTACTGCTGAGGGGTAATTGGCTGTGGGGTAGTTGATATTGAGGGGTTATTGACCTGTTGGGGTTATTGTTGTTGATGGGTATAAAGATTACTGTGTAGTTCCTGTTAAAAGCTTGTTTAGATGTGGAATGTTTTGTTGAGGGGGTATTTACCTGTGGTGGGGCAATTACTGTTGAGGGGTAATTGGTTGTGGGTTAGTTAAAATTGAGTGGTTGTTCAGTTATACAGTTAATACTGCTGCAGGGACTGAGGGAGAGAAGAGGTTCCGTGCGTGTGTGCTCCATCTGCTCTATCTGCCCCTCTGATCCATCTGCCCTTCTGCCCCATCTGCTTTATCTGCCCCATCTGCCCGTCTGCTCCATCTGCCCCGCTGCTCTACCTGCCCTGCTGCTCTACCTGCCCCATCTGCCCCTCTGCTCCATCTTCCCCATCTGTTCCTCTGCTCCATCTGTGTGTGTCTGTGTGGAGTGGGTATGAGAGAGATGCATGTGTGTGTGCGTACGTGTGTGAGGGGGAGGGGGAGACACATTCAACATAACTGACACCACTCTGAGTGGAGGAGCCTCGTTTAATGTGATTTGCACCCTCCGAACAAACGGTCGTAGTTCGGGCTCTATTTAACGTATCGCTTAACCGAAGATATTGTATGAGAGAGGACCCCTGGCTGATCATTTTGGTGTAATTTGTGTGTTGTTTGACCCAATATTTTCTGATTTATGACAAGTTAAAAACAGGCAAATTGTGAAAAATCCCTTAACTGAAACACGGTCTCTGCCACTGTAGACGCCTTGTTTAATGTGATTTGCACCCTCCGAACAAACGGTCGTAGTTCGGGCTCTATTTAACGTATCGCTTAACCGAAGATATTGTATGAGAGAGGACCCCTGGCTGATCATTTTCGTGTAATTTGTGTGTTGTTTGACCCAATATTTTCTGATTTATGACAAGTTAAAAACAGGCTAATTGTGAAAAATCCCTTAACTGAAACACGGTCTCTGCCACTGTAGACGCCTTGTTTAATGTGATTTGCACCCTCCGAACAAACGGTCGTAGTTCGGGCTCTATTTAACGTATCGCTTAACCGAAGATATTGTATGAGAGAGGACCCCTGGCTGATCATTTTCGTGTAATTTGTGTGTTGTTTGACCCAATATTTTCTGATTTATGACAAGTTAAAAACAGGCTAATTGTGAAAAAGACAGTTCTGATTTTGAGAAATTAACATGGGAGTTAATGGGGCAGTTTTCTGTGTCTAGTGCCAAACAAATGCTCATAACTCTAAAAGTAATTAATAAAATGATTAGATATTTTGGCCTGCCAGAAAGGACAAATTTCTCTCTCATTTAAAATTTAAATGGAGCTTCTAGATGAAAGTGGAAGGAATTTACAGCTGTTTATCCAGGAGATTTTTCATGAGAGCACACTAACTGGGGACATTTCTGAACATTCCGCCATTCATTCTCTATGGGAAAAAGTCAACTTTGAGGACTTGTCCTGAGGACACCGTATGTCCGACATGTCCCAAAAGCACAAGCACACTTCTTCCATATGGGATCTGTGAACCTGCCAATTTTCAAGGTTCTAGCTCAAAAACTGCGACCTGTGAAAGTTACCGAAAACTCGAATAGAATAATAATAATAAGAAGAAGAATAAGAAGAATAGGGAGAACAGTATGTTGGCTGCTTCGCAAGCCAACATAATGATTTCTATATAAAAGACCTCCAATTATGTCCTGATACAAGTCATAATAAATAAAGCGTAATGGATTGTAAATTAACTATTTAGAAGGCTATGTTCACACTGTAGGTAAGTGTCCCAAATATCACTTAATGCCCAAACCCATTTTTTTGAGGTTGACTCGTTTGCCACAATCTCTTAAATATGACTTATGCCCAGCATTAGTCTGAATAGATCACACAGATGAACTGGCACTCAAACTCAAATGGCACTCACCCAGTTGTAAACAGTCAACCATAGCAAGTGCTAGTCTAATGCACATGTTAATATGCAGTGGAGGCTGACTGTGAATTTGGCAACAAATTAGAATGAGTGCAAAGAGGCGAAAGAGGACCAGGATTTTAAATGACAGCTACTTCACTGCAGAGGAATATCTGGATGTTGTTATCCATCTTATCCAGCATGGAATTATCATAAATCTCAAGTTAGACCGACGTGACAGTCACATGAATCGGACCATTCAAACAGCATGCCACAGATTTCAGAATCACACATGAACATGGCCTAAACCGGAATATAAAATGTCAGATTCAATATGATTTTTGGTGTTCATCCAAATGACAAATGTGTATCACATATGGAGAAAAAGATTTGGAATACTTTTACCTAAATGCAGCCAAATTATCCAATTAAACCAAGCATTTTCTTTTGAACATGTACAGAACCCTCGTCTAGTCTATTTAAATTTATGTTAGGCTCATAAGTGTATCTGTAAAGACAAGGGGTCTTACTGTATTCTAGTAGTTCCTTTATATGGGCACTGTTCACAAAATTTACATAGGACTGTGTTGACCTTCTCCCCATTTGCTAGAGGCTTTTAGCAGGCAGATGCAGTGAATGAAAGTCATTTAATGTCAGCAGGAGAAGCAAACTCCAGTAGTTAAAGCCCTTAACGATCAGTTAAGTGAGACAACAACATGTCTCAAGGAGCTTAGCTGCAAATAAGTTCTGAAAGGATGGTAGCCGTCTGGGTCTGAGTGTTATGGGTGATCCCAAGGCAAAGGTAATGACACTGTTGTCAATAGAGCAGTGAGAGCCATTTACTCATCTTCTATCTAAGCAAAATATATCCATGGTTTCTCTGCAATCTGCTGTCTGCTAAGGTAACGTACTGTACTGTCTAATGGCCTATCGCCAGTGTGTAAAAGTTTGCATGGATATTTACAACAGCTTCTGTTGTGGAAACTGCAATCATGGGTCGCAATTTGAAACGAGCCACTTGCCTCCTCAAAGAGCTCCAGGCTGTACGTGTTGTCGTCGTCCGCAAAGTAGACAATGCCAGCCTGACTGTTGTTGGGGCTGAAGGTCTCGCGGAGCCAGCGCAGGGCCAGGTTCCTCTGCATGGTCCCGCGCGGGATCCTGGGGTCCCGCACGTCCCCTCGCAGCTTGTAGTTACGTGGCGTCTCCACGTTGAGGTGCGTGTAGTTGAGGCCCGTCTCCCTCAGCAGCCGCGTCACCAACGGCGTCCTCCTCTGCGAATCCTCCACCAGGATCCAGTGCAGGTTGGGTACGTGCAAGAAGGTGTTGGCCAGGCGGGTCAGCTCCGCCTTCTGCACGGGCCGGCTGTACGTGGGCGTGATCACGTGGATGGTGGGCAGCACGTCGGACCAGGGTGGCGGCCTCGTGTACACGTACTCGGTGCGCACCACCTCCACTATGTCCTTGTCGGGCGAGCAGTACTCCTTGGAGTCGGTGGCCGGGCCCGCCTCGTGCCGACCCTCCGGCCCGTCATCTACAGGGCAGAGGAGGAGAATTGAAGCATTAGCACGTCCCGGGGCTGCCCTCGCTATGTCTGACACATGCCAAGAGGCCGAGAGGAGTACCTGCCAGACGGTGCCGCTGGATCATTAGACGCTCTGGTATGATAAAGATCTCTTTTACTAGATGGTGACAGGCTGGAAAGAGGGAGAGCAGGTGCTGTGAGAGGGCAACACAGCTGCTGTACCATGAGAACACGCGAGGTGTTAAACCCTCACCAACCAGCCCCCACCATTAACCCCACTCATCTATTCACCCTTAAAGGGTCCGCAAAACACAGGAGAAGAGAACAAAATAGCCAATCAGAACAGTTATGGGTTATTCTGATCAATCGACTTATATGGTGTATGGCTTATAACTTATTTCAGCATGTAAATACCGATGTCTCTTTAAGGACTTGAAACTTCTCCCTAATGGTGACATCCATTATCACAAGTAATATTGCTCTTTTAACGCCCTCTTCTCACTTTAGATGGTATAAAGTTAAAAGTTTCACTCCTCGTACATTAGCATGCTCTTGTAACACACCAGCTGTTTGCTGCTCATAAGATGCTAAAAGGGCAGTGTGATGACTGTTAATATACATGTCGTTATTATTATTATTATTATTTTGTCTCCATACAGATGCATTTATGTATGTTAAGATATGTTGTAAACTCATTACATAAAAATTACATTACATAAAAACAAAAACAAGTGATGTCAAATGTGAAAATGATTTGGTGGCTCGGGAGTTCAACATTAGAACAGTAAGGACAGAGTAAGAGAACTGGCCTGGGATCAGCATTGCACTTTAAACTTATTGAAGAGACCCTGATACCTTGGTGAACTGTTTGAAAATCAAACAGTGTCAGTCGGCTATTTATTGCATTGTATCTACGGTCAATCTGGTAAATAGATGATCCCGATGACTTGCAGGCCAAATGTGTGTATATGGTATAAAGGCCAGTAAGGTGTTCGCAAGCGAAAGATTTCACCATCTTTCACAATACTCCCCAAAACTCACAAATTAGGACTGAATAAATGATCAAAAAAGGTGACTTCATTAGATCAGGCTGCTAGAGATGTCTGACTCACAAAGGGCCTAAGAAATAAAACGACTACTGCTGCCTGCATACTTTATCTTCCTTTACAAGTTGAGTGTCTCAGTGACTGATTCCTCATAAGGCACCAGAGTATCGAAATAAGGTTTATTTCAAAAGTAAAAAAAAAAACACTAAACAAATTCATCAAAAAAAATCTAAATGTACTGATAGTGTATTTCTGTTTACTTTTGTCCTCTCAGGGTGAATGCTAGCAGGCATTATAGGATGGAAGCAGGGGAACGGAGAGGTTACCCTTTCGGATGGCGAGCAGCGGGGCGATGGCGCTCTGGTGCCACACGGTGATGAGCAGGGTCCACGGTAACACGATCAACACGATGGCAAGAATGTCTCTTCTCTTCGGCATCTCCAGGGTTGGCTCTACGCCTGGTCATTACCTAGGGGGAAAAACAGACATTAAAGGACATCAAAGAAATAGCGGAAGTGAAAGAGAGATACAGGGAGGGAGAAAAGGAAGAGAATGTGTCCTTGCTAAAGAGAAGCCTGGATTTGTTGTTGAACACGGCCGGTCGTGTTGATTCTGTTCATTGTCCTTGACCATAAACACTTCCTTTGCCGCCATCGGTCAAGTGGACTGATTCAGAGTGCTAATTTAGCCGTCACTAAACCTCCATCTGGTAAAGTGTGTGAACGGAAAACGTAATGTTATATCCGAGGATTGAGCAGTGAGGCTTTCGCACTTGTGCATCTAAGTTAGTGTTGGTCGAAGGCACTAAATGTGCTCTTTATGACTCAGCGTTAATGGATTACATTAACACCACAGTGCACAGTACATTAAACAGTACACAAGGCTTTTAATGACATTTGAACATGTGATGTGATATCGGTTCATAAAGGCCATGTTCAACTTCAGAGATGTCACATTTGTTCTGCTGACCATATACGAACTCGCATAATCTCTTCCAACCATATTTCTACTGTACAGGTAAATTGCGTGTGTGAGTGGATTTCTGTTCCTCTACAATCACATTACCTGTGGTTATAAGTGCTGGACAGGTGCGTGTTTGAGACGCAGCTGCAGACGCCGCTTTCTAGGGACCAGGCACTGGGCCATTAGAGCCCACGACATCACATGCAGCACGAATCCTGCAAAGAAAGCAGAAGAAAACATACATTACTCTTATACCATTTCTGTGTTCTTGAGCAAAAATGTACATTATGGGGTAGGCTATTTACATTTAAAAACATCCAATTAAACGTATTAAATGTATTCAGCACTCCGTCATGAATATTTATTACATTAAGCAAAATAAAAATGTGTTGATGCCACAACAGCTTTGAGCTAAATAAATGTTAATATTGGTAACAGAAGAATCAAGGTCCATCGTGCTGAGCCTCCTTGTTACATTTAACTCTGAAACATATCCAGACACACATATGAAAGACAGAAATGATGCAGTGCCTTGCAGCAAGGCGGTGTGTGTGTGTGTCTGTTTTCATGTTGTGTGGGCAGATTATAGTGCAATTGTTGATTGACTGCAGATGTGACAGTGTATTTTTAGTTGTTTTGTGGAGGGAGATGAAACAAAAGAACAACAGGGGCCTCTGGCAAACACTAAGGTAAGACAGAGCTAAACACTCACTTACAATATAGCACACTTGGAGTAACGGGCACAAGCTACCACTTTTGGTTTGCACACTGTTAAAAATAAATATTACTAAAAAGAACCAAACAAGAAAATTAAATCCGTAGTTAACTTAGTGTAGTTTTGGGCTCTCTTGCCACTGTAACATCAATCAAGAAGTACTAAAGTTCCAAACTTTAACAAAAACTGTGCAAACTGTCTGTAACAGGCCTGCTTTTGTCATTTGGGATGGTTTGTGTCTGGTGCTGCAGCAGCAAAGCTAGCCTGTGATGCACATTACACTGCATGTGCAAACATATCTCTTTTTTTTTTTTGCTTGCAGGACTACTAAAACAGTCATCAGAAAACCCCCGAAAATGCCCCAGGACTGCACATGCCCTCATCATTCAACTGAGAGGACAACTAACAGCACGAAAAACAGTGCTTCACAGAGAATGCTAAACAACGCAAGCTGACCTACAGGCGGCATCAACTGATCTCTTAGAGGGCACTCTGGCCGTACATCAGTCCCGCCTAACCAGCCGTGAAGGCGACACAGGCAGGGCGCGGAGTGCCATTATACCTTCAAAAGTCCCGTGTTCGGGTGAACACCAGGAGAACTGGGAGAGGCCACAGCAACTATTCTGATTTGACACTGGTGCCAAGGGTTGTGAGCGTGATGTTCATCACACTTCAAACGCATGTATTATTGCTGTATGAAGAGGGACAGTTTAACACTGCCAGAATCACAACTACTCGTGTAACGGCGGTGATTCTGTGGTGCGTGCTTGCTCATGACATGGTGACAAGATTGTGCATCTCATGAAGAGAAGCTGGGTGACACCTCTCAAATATCAGCGTGTCATCTACAATGTGTCCTCAGAACATGCTAATTGGGACGCATTCGTTGGTGTTTAGGCATAGAACAAATGGGAGCTTAATACAAAGCTGCCTGGCTTGTCTGATTGCTCATTCACTCCTTTCCTGAGCACGAGCTGCAGCTTTGAAGATGCCTTGATAATGACCAGAGGATCCACAATAGGCTGTTATTGATGCCCCCGTCACTGTCCACTAAACTAACTTACCTTCAGGCGTCAGCAAAGGTGAATTCCGACAGTACTGTATTGATTTCAGATCACAGAAGCATTAATTGCTCACAAAACAGCCTAGCAAATGCAGGCAAGGTTGGTTAAGCAGGGAAGTGACACTATATACAGTAATGAGCACAACTGTCCATTACAATGTGATTAGAAATTATATTCAGAAAAGATATTCTGGAGGTCTCTTTAATTTCCCTTTGCCCTTGCATACTTCATACATAACTGCAAAGTTTCCAGTTTTCATTGCTATGCTGCTGGTGATAAATAGAACACTTAGGAAGCCGAATGCAAAATGAGAAGACAACCAAGTGGCAGGGATCATATACAGTAACGTATGCAAGGCACAGGAGCACCACAGCCCCGAGCCCAAATGTAAGGAGCTACAGAAAGCAGTGGAGAAAGGCTAAGATCTTGTGGCATCACCAGATCCAGCAAATAATGGCAAACCAGCCAGACATTGTGATAGTAGATAATATTCAGAAAACAGCTGTCAGACATGGCTCAAGTGTTGGAAACATCCAAAGAAATTAATATTAAGAGTTGGAGCAACACTGAAAAAGTAAAAAGAGAGAATGGTAATACCAATGCTGTGGATTAACATTTATGTCAAAAAACATCTTTCTTCCCCATTTAAATAATCTATTAAGAATTAGATCCTTCCTCTCAGATCCTTAACACAGCTATGTACTAGGAATCTGACCTCAGCTAATCTCCTGTAATGCATTTACTGTATTGCCAACAATCACACAACACTGGCTGTCTGTTTCTTTAGGAATGATTTAGGAGTCCTTCACTAGTTTTTACAGCTCTTTATGGCATAGCAATATAATACACTGCAGAAAGCTTTAAATATCAGGCTGGATCTTTGGTAGGCAGCAACACCTTATTTTTAACTATTTTATTTAGCTTTTTTTACTAGCAATTTATACATTACACATTATGTGTCACGGGAGAAGAGCATGCAGAAAACAGAAGGAAACGAACATGTCTCTGAAACATTTAATGAAAGTAACGAAAATGAAACTGAACATAAAAGTGTAGTAACTACAACAAAGGCTGACACAACATATGATGACCAAGAATATCATGAGAACAAAACCATGCTTAAATAAGGCATAACATAATAACCCCCAGGTGGTGTGGCTAATACACATCAGCTGAGGGAGGTGTGGTCCAAAGGAAAACAAAATCACATGTAACACCAATGAAACAAACAAACCACCACCTCTAAATGATGGAGGTTAAATGGTAGGGGGGGCTACACCTATCCCACCTCACCCACCCACAGACATCGTGCCACACCATGCCTGGGACACAGTTGCGTCATGTTGCTTTGTCACATGGTGGCTGACCTCTGCCTGCTCCAGGCCTGCTTGTCCGTCGACATGGCACCAACTTGTGGATCTCTCGTGGCGTCAGGGTTCGTTACATCGCTCAGGACTCCATTCACCCTTTCAGTCAGACAGGGATTCCTTCTCTTCACAATGCACAGCATTGTCAGGGTGCCTTTGTCAGACATGGCCCTCTTCACAGGAGCAGAACCAGTGCACTTTACATCAACAGGAAGCTTCATCCTCTGGAGCTTTCTCCAGTGATGGCATTTGCCATATGTGCATCCGTGCAAACACATACAGAAGGTTAAGATCCCCTGAGATCCCTGCTGAACCAACCGCGCCCACATGGCTATCAGACAAGCACCAGTCAGTCCTTAGCATGCAGGGTCCAAGAGCCCTCTAGCCCGTCCAAAAACATTCATTAGGGACGCCC
This sequence comes from Brachyhypopomus gauderio, assembly GCF_052324685.1. Taxonomy (NCBI): domain Eukaryota; kingdom Metazoa; phylum Chordata; class Actinopteri; order Gymnotiformes; family Hypopomidae; genus Brachyhypopomus; species Brachyhypopomus gauderio. The sequence goes on from NC_135212.1 coordinate 19,775,839, forward strand.
TCCCTCCCCGAACCAAGGGGTTTCCAGAATCCCCATCCTTGCCAATCCAGGGTCAGGGTGCATCAGGTCCTGGTTTACCCGCTGCCTCAGATGTACAAGCTGGAACGGATCTCCCTGGCATATCACGTTGGCAGTAAAGACGCCTCCAGATAACTCTGGAGAACCGTCTTTCTTTCCCGAAGCCTCCGGGACTTTCCTGCCATATACTGAGAGCTGCGGGGCAAAGCGAACCCCAACGAGCTTCAGGGAATATCGCACGAACGCACCAGGCTGCAAACCCCGCTAAAACGAACCAGAGCAAGCACAGGAACACAAAGAAAAGAAAGAGCGGACCACGGCTTCCTGAAACGTTCAGTCATTCTGTCACGGGTGAAGAACATGGAAGGAAAGAAGCACTGAATGAAACTAACAAAAGCGAAACCAAAGATAAAAGTACATTAACTACAACGAGAGAAGCCAACATAACATACAAGGTGATAAAGACAAAAACATGCTTAAATAAAGCATAACATAATTACATCATAACCCCCGGTGGCAAATGAAGCAACACACACCATCTGAGTGAGGCCTGATGCAAAGAAAACAAACAAACAAACAAAAGCGACGTAAAAAGCTTTTGGTGGGGGCTAATGGGGAAAGGATGGGATTTTTATTTATGTATTTATTTCTTCTATTTTTCGGGGGGGGGGGGTGTCATGTTCCATTCACATACTGTTTTATTCACAATATTTAGTGCTTCAAATTGTTTTGTTTTTTTATGTATAAAGGGTGCTACATAAATGTAGTTATTATTAGTACTACTGTTATTACTATGTATTTTCATGTCTTCCAGTCATAACTGTGCCTTGAGCTGTGGGCCTTCATATGCGGCACCTTGTTTAAGGTCCCTCAGTCTTCAACACTTGGAGCGCAAACTTAAAAATCAAAAAGGCAAAAGCTGACATAAGTCACATGGGGCAAACTAGGCGAGAGCTTTCAGCTGGAGGTTCTGGCTGCTCAGAGCACACCACAGGGCGTACGAGATCCACAAGGACTAAATAAATAAAGTGGGGTAAATACACTGTTAGGCTTGCAGGTCCAGTATATTCTCTGAACACTTTTTAATTCAACAGAGGGACATGCCAACCCAACAACCCAGTGAAAAGCAAACATGATTTTTTTTTGAGGTTTCAAGGTTTTCACAGCACACAAACTACACAAATTCAGCTCAAGGTCAAAATGTATTTTTTCCACAATTTCACCAGATCTGTCACGTTGAGGACCCCGGCCCCTCCCTTTTGGGCGTGTGTCTACGTTGTCCACGTGCTTTGTCTGCGTCAGTGGATCTCTGTGGTTATGGTTATGTCGTGTGATAATCTGTCTCACCTGTGACTCGTCTCGTAATCACGTGGGGCTAATGTGGTTTGTCTATTTAATGTGCGCTCGCGCAGTGTCCTGTGCTCGTCGTTGTCTAGAATCTACACGTTACAGTTGTCTGTGTGGTGTTCTCCGTGCGCTATTGCGCAATATTTGTTATTAAAGTGACGTTTGCTTCGCTAAGCAAGGATTCCCGTGTCTCGTCCTTCGCCCTGCCCGCGCGTCACAAGATCACAATTTTATTTAGAAAAATGTATAAGTAAAAAGAATTCTAGAAATTTCCTGAATCTGTTTATTTCATTAAGTAAAACATTATATTCATATTTTCTAAATAGATCCTGTAATATATTCAACCACAACTCGTTTACCTCACAGACAGAGCCTAAGAATTAAAACATGTCTGACAGGTCCACACATGGTATGCAACATAATTCATTCAGCTAGATGCACATTTACGTTTATTTCTTTACTCTGTATCAGGCCAGCAGTCTGTCCAGCTCAGTACTGCTGGATCACGTAATCTGGTGAAGTTCGTGATGAAGGCTGTCCCAGCACTGATCTACAGTGGAATAGCTTTTATATTCTCAAGAACTGGTAAGTAAGCCATTTGTGGAGCGGGCCAGAACTGATTGATGGTGAGGGTCTGGTCTCAGGTTCTCTGCCTCTGCACTGATGATTTAGAAGGACAGAAGAACAAGCTAGAGATGCTGCACTGAAAACCAATTGTCCATGACCCCCTATTTTGTTATTCATTTATGTTATTTCAGAAAAATTTACATCTACATCTTTTGAGCTACATACAATTGGAGGTAGAGGGTGATTAGAAATGGAGTCCTGTGAGTTTCTTCATCTTTATTCATATTATGAACATGTGCTGCCCTGAAAACACTGCAATTTTAAAATGATTACAAAATGGATAGTACTAGATTCAACATATTTGATACATTTTTCGATGTAGACTGCATGAACCTTATCCTTTATTTTTAATATCATGTCATTAATCTGTTGAATATAATGAACACAAATTTTAAGAGATATAGGAAACCAATCTACTCCAGAATCAGTAGGACTTTTAAACATTGAACTGAGAAAATGAAATAGATTTTCTGATTGACTGTATTGGCATTCTGGAGCAGATATTCTTCACTTTGGACTTTGGTGAAAAGAAAGGAAATGAAATCTTCAGTGGAAAGCAAAATAGTTTCCGTTCATCTAGGTTCTTGCACCATTGTTTATTACACCGGTGCCTTGCAGGTGTAAAGTCATCTTTGTATATTCATCACTGCGAGATTGTTATTCTTATTACTTATATGCTCTAATGCTAAACATACCATTTTAATTCCTATATACACATGCATATAATTACATATATGAATTCATCCATCATTATTCAAATGTCACTAGGCTACTTATCAGTATTCACAGTATTACATTATTTGTGATTCCTATATTTCATAGGCAGCAATCTGGAGGCAGGGCTTACTCCAAAAATAACCAATTAATAAATATTGTTCATGAATATATTGAACCACACTTATAGTATTCAGTATGCAGTAAAAACAGTAGTGAAGTAATCAGATATAAATGATGTGCAAAATTAGCAAAAATTCAATACTCTACCCAAAACCAATGTTTGATGTGAAGTGTCTCTGCAATATTTTGACATACTACTTAATAGTAAACTGAAAAGAATTAGACTCTGGTGGCCTGTTAGACCAATGAAATACTGAAGGAGACATTGCTTTACTTCAAATATGTCAAATTAAAATTAAATGAATTGTAAAACAAACCAAAAAAAGACATCAAGTGAAGCTTTATACAGCTGCTGTCGAGTCAGCTGTCTGTGTTCACAACGCTTGACTGTCACTTTTATTATATTAATGTGAAAGGAATTATAGAACTGACAGAAAAAAATGGCCCAAAAATTATTACACGTGTAATTCGCAATGTAAGCTGAAGCAACATATTACATGGCCAATAAATATTTCCCCTTAAGTTTTAACCTTCAGCCTGACTGAAGTGTACTCGCTATAGCTAGTAGACTTTGCACAAAAGCGAAAACGAGAGCAGATCCTTTAACAAGAAAGATATGGAGGACCCTTCTCTCTCAGATGATTCCCCAGTTCCCAATCCTCTTTTTCAAATGTGTGCATAAGCAAAAATAGTAACTAACTAATAATCTGATCAGTGCTAAATGAGCAACAGGAAAATCTCAAGGTTGAAATAGGGTTCTTTATAAGGTTTATTACTAACTGCCATATAGGTTTCAATGAGAGATGTGCTCATAAGGCTATAAGTCCCTCAGCAACTCCAGGAAATATATAATTTCATTTAATGTCCATTTAAAGTAACATAGCATTTTGGAACAATGCAAAAAAAATTTATTCGACTGCAAGTAGACTGAAATACTACATTCCATGTATATTACTGAAATATGCCTTGCAAAGTGTTTAAAAACAGGTCGTTCAATCATGTGAATACTGAGATCAATCAAACCATCTACTGAACACTCTTGGGGAATGGTTTGAGATTGGTCAAGGTGCATGACAGGGCTAATTTGCATAAGGCATTTGTCTGCAAATGCAGAGTTAGTATTATTAAGGCTGATACCGTGGTAATGATTATCAAAGGTTACATTGGACTGTGATATAAATATATATATATATATATATATATATATATATAGATAAGGCTGATACCGTGGTAATCAAACGATCATTGGAGCCCTCGTTCCTGACAAACGTCATGCTGCCACACAGGTTTGTGTTGCATTCACTTCTGAAACTCAACAATATCACTTCGCACCAAAGTGCTGCTTAATAGCTCACTATGGGAAATGAATAAAAGATTGATGCCACACCTACTCTCCAATATGCATGCAGATTGTCCTTAAATTACGGCATAAATTACCAGCTTGTTAATGGCATTTTTGGCCATTAACATTCTTTTACAGTGCTGTCAATGTGCATTCTGCAAATAAAGTTGCAAAATGCTTATAATAGCTTCCATAAATTAAATGTACTATTTTCTTGAAATATCTGTATTGTTTACAAAATTGTAGAATTTAAGTGGCCTCCCCCTTCATCTTAGGGCGTACTCACACTAGGCTCTGTGATCCGGGCCCGGGCACGGTTGCCTGCCGAAGCACGGTTCGTTTGGCTAGTGTGAGCGCTCCAACCGTGCCCGGGCCCGGATCAGTTAACCGTGCTCGGGCCCGCTTTGAAGAGGTGGGCCAGGGCACGATTCATGTGGACTCGGGCACGGTTCGCTTCTAGTGTGAGCGCTATCCGTGCCCGGGCCCGCTTGGTGCCTCGCCTGATTGGTTCATTTCGCTGGAACTCAAACATGACATCAGTGATGCGACGCTCACGTTAAACAGTCATAGCGGCAAAGCGATTAGCAGACAATCGTTGTGTTAAATTATCGATAAATCTGTGCTTGCACCGTGTTTCTGCACTCCCAAAACGACTCCAAAAATACAATAAAAAGAGAATCGTGAACTCTATAGTGTTGTGCGAGCGCGCTTTTTTCCAAATAAAGCGGCGTTGTGATGACGTAAGCGTGCTCGGGCCGGGTTGCTGAAGCGAGTGTGAGTGCAGGCCAGCGGGGGAGTGGGGAGGGGGGATAACCGGGCCCCAGCACGGAACAAGCAAACCGTGCCTAGTGTGAGTACGCCCTTAGGAGTGAGGGAAAGTTTCACTAGAAACCTTTACATTTTCCTCTACTTCAAATGCCGCCATGTCCATAAACCCACATGTGCAATAAATTGTCATTAATCTTCTTTAATAGTAAAAAGTCAGTCACGCCTGTCAATGCAGTAGATTTTAAAACTGCAGTGAAGTTTGGCCAGAACATTATGAGGCATTTTGCTTTGGTCTATAAAATTGGAAACAGCCTTAAAAAGTTGCGAAAGGCTTTGAAAATGTCCACCGACTGTGAAGCATTAGTGTAAATTGTAGGTAATGTGAAATATAAGCATAGCAAAAAATGCTTATGAGTTATCTTTGTAAACTCACAATTTGCAAGCATCATGACATGGCAGTACTCAGCTGTAGTACTATAAAATGCAATTAAACAGCCAAACATCAGTACAACCATATTGTTTACTTAGTTGTATAATTATTCTAATTGTTGATGTGTGTGATTTATTCCTTTGACATGCTGCCGTTAGTTTTGAACTTGTTACCACAAACAAAAAGAAGAAGTTGACAACTTGTGGTTTAGGAAATTAATGCAAATGCACACGCTTCAGCATTGCGTCTTATTAATTAGGTGAACTAATTTGACTGTAGTACATGCAAAACTCCATTAAACACGCAGTCTGTATTGTGAGTGTACAGGAGACAAAGCTGACTGTGCCTGGAAAAGTCAAAGGAAATAAAGGCTTGGGGGGGTTGGTGGTTTCAGATGAGCTTAACATAAGAAAGCTTATGAACTTAGGCATATCTACCAAGCCCATATTCATGTGCAACATTATATATTGCAGCATGTCTATTAAAGGCATGAATATTCAACGCTGTGCAACTAATAGGGAGACTGACTGATCAGTATGACTCACACATCAGACCACACAAAGCAAGGTGTACCATGCATTTGTGTACAATGTAGATTTAGTTATATTCAATAAAACAGTTCACAGAACGTGATGTATTAAACAAAGAAAATAAAGAGGTGACCCAGAAAGGAAAGCAGGCTTACTGTCTTTGCATCTGTCTCTTTACCTCCTTTCTTTCCTTTTTCATGGCTTTATTTTATAGTTTACATACAATGAATGTGGAACTGACAATTATATGACATCATAAATCACTAACATTTAAAATCAATATAAACCAGTTTGTCATAAAAGTGCCAAATAACCTTTACAGCCCACACACATCAACAGGCCTGGACTGCATTAGTTGGAGCATTGACATTTGATATTTAAATGTTCTTCACAAGTGAAGTGTAAAAGGACTCATCCCACCTCACTACAGACATGATCCAGGAGAAGATTAGACCGCTCTCAGAGAGCCGGGTCAGAGGTCACCAGAGTGATCTTACCAGGCATGAAAATGTAATACAGGAGCATCTGTGTCTGTTTTGACCTTGGAGGACTGTAGAGCCTCCCTAACATTAACTGACATTTTACACCAGCGTCGGCTCGCTCTCAAAGTCGCACTGAAAAGTGCTGTGGAGAATAGCTGAGTGGCAGCGGAGGAGAAAACTAACACAGCACTGCTTGCTATCGCCCGCTACGAAGGTGTCATGGCTTCCGAGTTTGAGGGATGATTTGCTGAAACGCGTGACTCTTGACTGGCTGCTCAGCCAACTGCAGCAACACTACCAATGGCATCTCATAAGAGCTCCGACACTGAACAAGAGAGTACAGGGAGAAACAGTCAGACATTGAAAGGGCTACGTAACCCAAATTCAGGGGACAGGAAGACGAGAGGAAATAGGGGGGCATAAGGGACTGCGAGGTTTTTAAATAAAAAAAAAAGCCTAAACACATTTTTTGAAGATTTGGACGGATTTAGCACTAGCTACTTGATGAACTGTAGGATTTTCCTTAAATACACGAGCTTCTGAGCTTGTATTCAAGCATCTCAAGTGCAAATATATTTAATCCAGTTTATGCACAACATGAATCAAGAGTCTCAGCTACAAGGCTACTAATAATGCTGCTACAAGACAAACCCATTTCTGAATTTCTATTTCATCTCTGCTGTTCTTTTTGAGTCATCAAATCTCAATCTAGACCCACTGTTTCTGCATTTGAATTTTGCTTTGTTGGGGTGTGTGTGTGTGTGGGGGGGGACCCGTCTGCAGCCCACAGCCTTGACAGCAGGGACCTCAGGGAACCAAGCCCCAGTCAAGCCTCACACAGGCTTATACTGGCATTAAGGGAGGGGTGTGTGTGCATGAACCTTAATGAACACTCATGGGACAGAGCTGCAATACATGTGGAAATGCCTCCAATTAGGCTGGCCTCTGGTAGATTCCTGGAGAGAGCAGATCCCAAGCTCAAGCCCTTGGCTTTAATAGAGTCAGTGAGGTCAAAGATACGATAGAGGTGACTGCAATCATGTGTCATCAGCAGCATATTCATAGAGCAAAACTTCCAAATCACAGGCCTCTTGTTAGGGTGCCCAGAAGAGAGGGAGGAGGCTCCTCTGATTGGCCAAGTCTAACTTATATAACGCACAAAGGAAGATGCTTATTTTTTCTTTAAGAAGTATTTGGGGTCACAACGATGGCAGAAAATTTGTGACTTCATGGCCCAAGTAAATTTGTACAAAGGTTTCATTCATGCCCACCTAAACAGTCATAAGTCTGTATTCTGTTGATTACAGTTGTGCCCGAGCCCTTAAGACTCAGAAGCTTGAATGACTTGCGCACAGCTGCCTTGTGGATTTTGGTGGGAAGCTTAAAGGGCATCTTAGGTTTTGTATTTTTTAAACACAGCACCTTTCCATTACTGTTCTTCTTTATCCTGTTGTTGACATGCTCCTCAGGGTATCTCAGACACTCACTTCAACAAGCGGATTTGCAACAGCAGCAAAACTCACTGAAAGCGTGCAATGCACATTTAAATGGCAAAGCTACAAATGCAATAATTACTTAGGCCAATTCATGACACTAAAACATCAGTCAGCAATTAAGCAATATTGACTCCTGCAGTTTCATCCACACTGCAGGAATTACACTCACACAGCAAACAAATGTGCAGTTCACCTGGGTTGCTGTCTTACTTTATATATATTTATATATTATAAAATATATATGAACAATAATTATTACAGAGATTACTTTGCAACCACTAATGAACTCGAAGCAACAGATGGCTGTTTATTTCACTTCCTCTGAAAGCTGTAAGATTGCTATTGGCATAGAAAAGCAGTGCAATGTGTACAATGTGTACAAATTATGTAAATTCTTCTGCAAGAGCTAGGCAAACTGGGCAGAAAAGATTGATTGTGCACAGTCACAAGATTACAACTGAGCCAAGAATGAGCAACACTCAGAATTTTAAGATGAGTTATCTTTAGGCTCATATTCACTATTTGCGCAAAAAAAAAAAAAATGCCCGGATGCATTGACACGTGAATGTTACTCAGATTTCGATGCCTGTGATCACGACAGACGAAAGCAGAAATCGCACTAACGAATTACATATCGTAACCTCCATTTTATACATTACGCCGTGGTAATGCCAGAGAAAGTCACTAAAAACGTCTTTAAATGTATCTCGCGCATTTTGTCCACTGTGATGTGCACGCGGGCCTGATGGAGCCGTTTAAACGCGTCATAGCGCAGCTCGTGAGGACGTAGCTAGTGCGGTTGGGCGACTCTCGTCAGTGGAAGCAAGTAAACGTATTTACGCAGAAATATAACTTGTAAAAAATAAATAAATAAAAATATATTCCTATATATATTCCGGTTTAATTTACAATCTAAGACATCAAACAATGGCATAGCAGGTTTAAGTGTGTTTTACAAGAACAAAAACGCCATATGTGGGTTTACAGTACAATAGCTAAATTAATTAATTGTAATTAATTAGTAATTGAAAAACGTAAAAATATTTTTTTTTTTAATACAGACAAAATGCCACATCGGTGGTTAACGAAGGCAACTTACGTGATGCAGCCCTGTCCAGCGTTAAAAAAACGTAGAAAGCGCAGATTAACAGGCACTACAGTATTATAAAACACTGCTTTAATCCACACCTAGAAAGGTGCGGCTATAATATGTGATTCTATGATGTGTGCAGAACCCTCACCTCTTCCTCACCTCCTAACCTGTACCTGGTGCTGGTTGTATTAAGTTAGCTACGTGACCGTTTAACCGTTAGTCCTTTGTCTCCTTTTCCCGTGGGAATTATAATAATGGAACTTTATGAACATTCTAAACCATCAACCAGAACCAATCACAGAGTGTGAGAACTGCGCACGCGTACACTCAGTCACACGGACTAACAATAGGCACCGGTTATCAATGTCCATAATAATCCCTTTGACTTTTAGAGCCTGTTTCTCAGACAAAGCAGCGTTCACAGCAAAAACCCGACAAGGAAAGACATTTTACATTACAGTCTTGCACACTTTTCACTTTTTACCCATACTATACTGAATTTGGCATAACTCTGTTCAGCCTAATAGAACTCTGAATTTAAAATATCAACATGTGAACCGATGGAAAAAATGTAGTGTCTTGCAACCCTCTACAGTCGTTAGATTTGTCTGGATTGCAAATATCACTTACAAAAACTGTTCTGGACAGTTTTAATTGCAAACCAACATGCTATTAAATAACATCTTAACAAGGGAATATGTATTTGAGGTGGTTTTTCTTCAGTAACTGCTTCGTTCTAGCCACCCTCCCATACACTGATTGGTGCACCTTCACTCCATCACTCCAGCTGCTGAACTCTGCAACTCCTTCAAAGAGATTCTTGGTCTCTTCCATTCACGTCTCCTTCTTGCTCTGATGCTGAGTTTTGATAAACAGCCTTTGTAGCTTCCATTTCCAGTGATCACTGGGGTAACCAACTCTTCTATATTTTTTGCAGCCATTTCATATCTTATGCATGGCCATATCACTTCTTCTTCCATTAGTCTTGTTTTTGTCAACTTTTTTTCTGATGCGTATATTTTCTTCTTGTAACCTTTCTTATTTACTTGTGCATAACTGATTTTAAATACTTCAGAGAGTCATTTGGAAAAACATGTTTTCTTAACTTTTTTTACTTACGATACTTTGCTGACTACATGCAGTAAATATTAACCACTCTGCACAGTGGAATCAAAAGCAGGCCGGCAGAGTGCACAGTTGCAGACCTTAAATCACTACTGCTGACTAGTTCTCGTTAGTCAGATTTGCCAGTACATAAACCTGTTGACAAATGATTTTGGAAAGTGTGTTAACTTGAGAATTTTCCATTTAAACTTTCTTCACCAAGGTACTTTCTTGATGAGGCTCTTTCCTTGACTAGAGCTGAGAAACTGAACTAGAATACAGTTTTCAGTAATGTTTCCATCATGCTAATACAACAACTTCATTTTTTCTTGAAATCTAGAGCAACTAAACAGCTTTAGGGAGGATTGTTACCACTGCTGTATTGCCTTAGGGGTTACAACTGCTGAACATTTGTGCATCCATCTCACATATCCCCACAGAGGAATGAGGAAATCCGGTAGTCTGGTCTTTGTGTGTAGTGTGTTGGCTCTCTTCCTTTTCATCCTCATGGAGGTTCCTCATTCGCATATGTCTTTAAACATGAGGCATGTGGACATTTTTTGTAGAACCTTTTTTTTTTCTGGTTAGCTAGTCCAGTAATTCTCAATCCCAGTCCTGGGGATTACACACACTGCACTTTTTAGTGTTTACCCTCTTATAATAAACCTGATTCAGCTCATCTGGTTATTAGCAAGCCCTACAATTCTATTTACGGGGGGCCTGAGAAGCACTCATTTAGACTATTGTTCTTTTGGTGCATTGCCATAAATATAATGGGCAACATAATCTCATTAGAGCACACTATGGCTACATCCTCCAATGCACAGGCTTAATTTGATCCAAAAGCAAAAATATTTTTAACAGACCACAGAAGTGAACCCAGCCTCTTTTACTCATGAGTGGCACTGAGCATGGCAGGTTTGTAAATAGCATAGGTGCGTATTTTTCAACTCAGCAGTCAACATGTGCATGATGATGGGATCACCCTAACGAGAGAAGCACAAGTGTGGAGCAAGAGGAGAAAACTTAGAGTGGATTTGCCAAACGCGAGAATTGTGCATGCTAGGAAAGCCACGTTATAGCTAAATGCTGCTCTTATGGATACACACACACACAAACACTCAGACCTTTAAACCTATTATTTTGTCTTACTGATTATGTGGATTTTGAGTTGCAACAAAGAAGTCTAAAAACCTTTCTGTTCAACACCTGAACACACCTGTACATACAGTCACTAAAACATGCAATGAGATGCGAAGTAGTATAATTTTCTGTCGATATCCAAAAGGTCATGGTCAAAGAGGTTACACCCTGTTCTCTGTTTAAAAAATGAAAGCACTCTTTCTATCCTTTAATGAATAGACAATACAGAGCATATCAATAGAGAACTCAGAGGCTGAGACTGTAGAATTGATCTGTGTGGATGGATTGTTTTCAAACATGCAGATTCATAATTGTATGCTATTCATTGACATTAAAAAGAAACCTGATACATTCTACTGCATAAAATTGGAGTATGAACACATCAGAAAACAGAGATGCGTTGTTTCTTTAGCTTTACAGAGGTCAGTACAAATTTATTAGGCTACATATCATGGATGACTATAGGTCAGAGTAAAAAGAAGGCTTTATAATTCTTACTGATTCCCTGACAGATGAAAGTTTAAAGAGGATTATGAAGAATAATAGACACAGTAACAGGCAATACATGTACATACACGCACAATCCACAAATCTGAATCAGATCAATATCAGCAAAAAAAAAAAAACAATACTGGATTGGATATCAGGAGAAAAAACAAACCGATACTGCTGTCGCAAATCCTCCCTAAAAATAGCACAGCAGTCCTTTGCAGTCCTCCACATGTTACGTGATAGCAGGCAGGTTAATTTGAGCAAACTAGACAACTACATACTATTCAAGTACTGACTGGGCCCCAAATCAGTATGCAGTATGTTGTATGTGACCAAAATGCTTTTCCAGTATGCGAAAGATCCCCAGATGACGCACTACTGCCAAATATTTCAGCACTGTAAACCTGATTTGTGCTAAATTGGACGTCATTTCTAATAGGTTTTAACCACCTAGGATTGTTAAGCAGTTAGCTGGATAACTTACCAGCTAGATAAACTACAAGCTAGCGAACTAATGCTATAGCTATTGGACGCTATCAAAATTAAGTTAGGCTAATAGGTCTGTTACAGCGGTTTCTTTTAGTTAGGATGTAGCTTCACCGTTGCTATCGCTATGTCAGTAACTAATTTTCAAATTTTTGTTGTTTTGGGGCTTCAAAATAACCGATAATTTTTGGTGTTGGAAAATACGCGTGACCCCATTGTTTGCTTTTGTCGCTTACTGGATACTATATTGCATACTACTATAAGATCAGTAGACAGTATCCAGTATATACTGAGTGCAGTATACAGTATATATTTCGAACATTGCCCAAGTCTTTTAAGTGTGTAAAATTGTCATGGATATAGGACGTGCAGGAAAAACGGAAGCACACTCTCCAACTGAAGAGTTTAATGAAACAAATGAAAATGAAACTGAACATGAAAGTGCAAATTGAAACAAAAGAAAGCCAATGTAAAGACAATGACACACAACAGCCACATGCAATGTCAATGTAATCTAACTGAGGCTATAGATGGCAGTGGCAAAGTGTATTTTTGGTATGTTTCTTTATCCGTCATATAAATGTGAAGGTATATAATCTATAGTAGGCCTATTACACAGCATATTCCGAACAGAAAAGTCGCCCAAACAGTTGAACCACATCCCCACAGTTGTTTTTAATGAAAAAATATCGGATTGGAATCGATATCGAGCAATATTCAAATGCAAGGTTTTGGTATCAGATGATACAGAATAACTGCTACAGTGCAATCTCTGATTTACATACATATAATTAACGCAGTACTTAACAGCAAATCTCTTCCCTGTCACCACCTTACATAAAAACTTGCATGAGTCAAAAGGTTAATAATTGAATTACCATTCCAAATGGAGGATATGACACACAGGCTTGCACAGAATGTGACTGTCAAGCTATAATAAGCTTTTCTTCATATATGAGATGCAAACGTCTTTGGCTATACAACAAGTTATAGAAGTGTGCTAAGGACTGCCTCTTAGCACGCTGCTTGGAACAAGCAGTTGTTAGTGTCGCGCATAAACCTTGCACATGTCCACTTGAAAATGCTGAGGAAGTTCACGGACACAATGTTTCTAAGCCAAAAAAATAAATTAACTAAAACCACCACATTCTGCTGGAAGAAATCCTCTCTATATTCCTCATGCTCCAATTACAGGCTCCATAAAAAAGTGAAGAAAGCCAATAAATAAATAAATAAACAGTTCAAGGTCTAGATCTCATTTACTGCAGATGAGGAAAGGAGCATTTGCATGCTGTTCTGTGGAAGGCAGCATGAAAGGAGAGAAAGTGGATCGACCAATCAGTGACCTGATGCTAGACACTGCCTTGGAGAAAAGCTCTTTGGCAGTGAATAGTGACCTCTGGGAAGCAATCAGTCCTGCACGAGCAGTATGGGCAGATGACTTCCTGTCTCTGCAGGGCAATGACAGTTCAAAGTCATGGCATTTCTGCTGTCTGTTCTAGGTCCAACTTTCTGTTTCCACGTGAGCACATGCACTAGTAGCTTGATGATGGAATGATAGCAAGCTAATTTTTTTACGACACATCGATAATAGGAAATATAACGCATATGTGCATGACATGAATAATTATAGTTATACTGATGTTTATAAAGAACATGCACACCACATCACTCAGAAGTATAGTGAGAAGCTTTCATTATTGATCTTCAATTCCTAGTCGATAAAAACTATTTCCCTGGGGGACATGATACTATCCAATGTGTTGCATGTATCCTGATTGAAATGACCTTTTATAGTCACCAGCTTTGGGGGTTTTTTATTATTAGACATTAAAACTGCTCAATTAAAAAGCTGTATGTTCGTGTTACTCTTCACTGTGCTGTTATAGTAGCTGTTATATATAGCGCTATATTAATTTGAAGATGTTTAATGAAGAACATAAAAAGATCTGAAATCTCAGACCACATTTTTAAACCCGGTTAGTGTGCGTGTGCGTCTGCTAGTGTACGTGTTGGTACTGAAAGCCAGTCTCATTTAACTGCTCCTGTCTCAGCAGTGCCTGGCCTGAAGATTGAGTAAGCATTCAGCGGAGCTTTGCCAGACACAGGATCTATAGGGAAGGGTGGTCAGATCAGGAAAACGCATGATTAGACATCTGTCCTCTTAGGAAATTAGTTTTATAGCTTTATCGATACTTCCTGTTTACTAAAGCAGGAGCAACAGGCTCTCTTTCTTCCCTTCTGTCAATTCATCAGTCTTATCATGACTTACATTTGCAAACGGAGTAGCTTTCAGTAGTAATCCACTTGGGACACCATAAGCAAGTAACAAACAAATGCTCGAAATGTATTAGTCCATCACTGTCTTTCTCACTACATCATGCAGAGGCAGCAACATCCCTCAGGAATCCATGAAGCTCATGTCCCAAAAGAAGAAAATAAACCATACAAACCAAAAACACAGCCTTATTTTTTAAATAAGACTTCAACTGTACCATTCTTTGCTGTCTGTCTTCATCTCCATTATCAGATTTAAGTCAAAAGAGCCATCAGTGTTTCTGTCTTACTTTAGAAGCTTTTAACCGGATTGCTTGAATCACTGAAGGATGCAGGATTTCCAGTTGTGAACGTTTGTCCACAACAGCATCTGGAAAATCTTCTGCCAGGCTCTTATATGCACATGTGACCCAGGCACCCTACATACACATAAGCAAACAGCACTCCAACTCTAAAGCAGGGTGCAGTAATAATATCAAGGCCAGACTGCCCAGATGGTTCAAATGTGTGGATGTGTTAATGCTCTCTGTGCCTGTCAAGATCCTAATCCCTTCATCCTGATCTCAGTGAAAATAAAAACTTCAGAAAGGCTGAACAGTTACAGAGTGACCACATTTTAACCAAAAAACTAACTGATGCACTTTGGTCTCATGAATTACACACTATAAGTCTACATACAATAATTCTACAGTCTGATTAAATTCTGCTTATTTGACAGGATTCCCCCAGTCAGACACAAACATGCTTGTCACATTGGCTTGAGTTTTGATTCTTGTCCTGAGCAACATGCAGTCAAGACTTACATGTCATGCTGCAAGTGTCTCTGCTAACCCAGCATGTTAAAATTCATGAGCACTTCCCAAGAGTTTAGTTTAGACCAGGGGTGCTCATTACGTCGATCGCGATCGACCGGTCGATCAACAAAATTACGTTCGCCGCCACCCCGGTAGATCTTTCTGACTTGGTCATCTTATAAGTAGCTCGCAAGCTGAAAACTGTGGGCACCCCTGGTTTAGACCTATTTGAATCCAGCAAAGTACTCGGCCATTTCTTTATTTTCTTTCATTAATATTAAACATCAATGACCATTTTAAAACCTCATTAGTCATTACTCAAGCAGAATATCCCCTGCTTCAGCCCACCGGTCCGAACCAACAGAGGTTTTATTGCAGGGGTAAGGCAGCGAGATATAGTGACAGAGGGGTACTCACGAGCAATGGTACGTCCCTGCTCCTGTAACTGATGCCAGCGTTTCACTAATCCCGAGGCTTAATCCTCACACATCCGTACATGGGGTTGAGGGTGGGGGTGACAGCAGCGTGGAAAGGGGAGTCGGGGGGAACGTTCCTCCCAGGAGCAGGCGCAGGGCTCAGAGGGCCAGCTGGTGGTATCTGCACCACGTGTCCAGTCACGTCCTCAGAGCAGGAGGCTGTGGACACAAGAGGGCTCATCTGTTAGAGGGAGAATGGGCCATTCTCATCTGCAGACAAAGGCTCACATTGAGACAGAAGGCCAGGCCTCTTGAAGAGTGGAGGGGAGGGGAAAAGGGGGAAAGCTATCCACTGTCATACACAAGGCAGGTCCTAGTCACCCAGCAAGCGCAGTTTGATGTGTGTGCTCTTGATCTACATGTAGACACTGCATACACAGACCATGTTTCTGGAAGCAGAGGCTCTTGAATCTTAGTTATATCAGAACATGTAGGATCATCATAACAAGCTTTTATAAAACTCGAAAAGAAGGCGTTATGATTACTAATTAATTCACCAAACACAAAAGTCAATGAATGTGTTCACCTAAATTCAATGATTTTTCTTGCTGCAATTAAAATGTATTGCATAACTTCTGACCACCAAGCTTAGTTGGTGGGTGTTTCAAGAACGTTGCAGAACACGCATCTGAAGTTCTCCCAGTCTGAAGCAGCCATGACAGAAGGCTCCACTAAAAATAGAGCCACCTCTGAGGCCTGCACCCCCCCAGGAAGCAGACTTGCAAGACATCCACTTTAAAAGAAAGCAGACAAAAACATTACAAGCATTCTATATATATGGGGCTGATTCAGCTCTGTCCACACACTGTTCATAAAGTTGAATAGGTCTTGTGCTTCACTAAAGAGTATTTGGCCACACTGCCCAGACGGCGTCAGTACAACATATGCAGCAGCAGATGACATGATTTATGGATAGAGTAAAAGAGGAAACATGATTTTGAAGTCTCTTATAGGTTGCGGCCATGACTACAACAGTCACACTGCTTACCAGAGAGATCCAGAACCACTGGAATCAAAAGTAATATAAAAAAATTGGTCCGTACAAAAACAATTTCAAGATTTTGGGAAAAAATTGCAACAAAAGCATCTCATCATCAAACAAAAATGGATTTCATTTATGTTTGCAGCTTTCATAATACCGGGCCCACCTCTGTAACATGCGGTCCTCTCGGGTAAAAGCCAATGTAAAAGTCAGCACCTTCCCAGCAAAGAGCAGCTGCTTCATAAACTCATGGTTATCGATGTGTCCATATTCATGAGGAGTGTTAAAGAGGTCCCTCTGGAGGGCCGTTCCCTGCACTCTCCTGTGCTGACTGAGAGAGATAGGTGGCTGAATGTGACCTATGGGGGCTCAGTGGATTAGTATTGATCGAATGTGCCAGCCAACAGGCACCAGGGATGAATCAACACCTTATCGGTCTATGTCTGTCCCAGTACAGTCATAGAGATCCCAATTCCAGCCAACAGCCAATGTGAGTCTCCTTATAATGGTATCATAAAAGCAGAATCAGATGAGGTGTGTGTCTGTGGTTCACCAGGCTGCACAGGATTGACTAAAACTCTATATCATGATTGTACTGCTATATATTATGGTTGCAGTGTCTTGCATTATATTGCAAGGCTTGCCTTGAAGATTATGTGTATTTGACCAAAATTTGGAATCTTCTTTGATTCATCAGGTAGTTCATATACAAGAACATGCATACACACATGCCCTCATATACACAAAAGTGACATGGCATAATGGTTAAATACAGTGGTACTAGCGGGAACGGTATAATGGTTAAATGCAGTGGTATTAGTGGTAATGGTATAATGGTTAAATACAGTGGTACTGGTGGTAATAGTATAATGGTTAAATACAGCGGTATTAGTGGTAATGGTATAATGGTTAAATGCAGCAGTACTGGTGGTAATGGTTTAATGGTTAAATGCAGCAGTACTGGTGGTAATGGTATAATGGTTAAATACAGCGGTACTAGTGGTAATGGTTTAATGGTTAAATGCAGCAGTACTGGTGGTAATGGTTTAATAGTTAAATGCAGTGAAAGCTTATTGGTGGCCCAGGAGTTTCAGTCATGATTTCAAATGCAGGAAAAATAAGGACTCGTTTCTCATTACTTGACATGCATAACAACCATTTTAGTTATATAGATATTAGGGGTGGGCATAGATTAATTTTTTATCTAGATTAATCTCACTGAAATCTTGAAATTAATCTAGATTAAAATGGTTCATTCAGAATATGCGTGCTACTAAATGTCTTTGAGATAGGGTTTCTAACCATGCTTATGGCAGCTAGTGGCAATCCACTGAGCGAAGAGATTGGTCAACTTGTCTGATAGAGCTGCGCTGACCTTGCCTCAGTTGCACTCAGAGTAGTTTGGTGGCGACTCTTCCCCTGGGCTGCATCAGTGTTTGACCCAGCGTCAGCAGCATTAGCAAACGGGTGCTTTGCGTTTAAATGGTACTTCAGACTGGTAGAACTCCTACAATAAACTAATTCCTCGCTGCATAAGGTGCAAACAACTTTAGTCTTGTCAATGTCTCCATTAGGAAGCTTCTTAAAAATGAATGGCGTTAACAGCCCACCACTAATAGATATACTTCTACTTTGGACCCTATTTGTCACTACTTTTTAAATTATAGATATATACAACAGTATAGAATTGCATTATATATAATTTTATCAGGCCTTGGTGGCCTGATAAAATTGGGCATTACCAGTAGCTAAATTAAATTAAATTAAATTAATTAAAGTAGTCTTAAAGTTACATCTAAAATGTGCAGACATCACTAAATGAAATGGCAGTCATGATACTAAGGACATTGTATGCCTACCATAGTATCTGAAAGCACTTATCATTCTATATTTGTACACAGAGCATTAAAAGCTAACGTCCACGTCAAACTCTCTGAATGGTGGACACACACCACTATGCTCATCTCATACCAAGATGTACGGGACTAGGTCTGTCACCATGGTAACAGTTTTCACCTCTTCATGGACATGGTTGGAGGGGGATCTGTAGGGGGATCGCACAGAGAGAAGGAGCGAATGAGAGAGAGAGAGAAAGAAAGAAAGAGGTAGAGAGAGAGAGAGAGAGGTAGAGAGAGAGAGAGAGAGAGAGAGAGAGAGCGCACTGCACATAAAAATAATCTCTCTACACGGCTGCCTTTCTGACTCATCTCTGTGTCTCTGGGGCAGAAGTAGTGCAATATAGACCTTGCATAGTGTACACTGGTTTACAGTTACCTTGTGGTAATTTTCTTGTATAAGAAACAGAACCACATTTTTTAAACTGCTTTATTTCACCTTTAACAATTAGGAGTCCTGTTCATTTGTGGGGAGTATAAAAGGTACTGTGAGGTTACCTCAGGTTCTCTTCAAACACAACCCCAGTGATGTTGACTTACCCCAACAGGCTCAGGTTTAAACAACAGGAAACATGGTCTTCACCCACCTGACTAAATCACTGCTTCATTCCTCACACTGCGTATGCAGCTTTTATGACTCTCGGTTTAAATAAAGTCTCTCTCACTCTTTCCATCTGTCTGTGTGCCTCTCCCTCTTTCTGTCTGTCTGTCTGTCTGTCTCCCTTTTTATGCCTTTCTGTGTCTCTTTCTATGGCCTTGTATTGTGTACCACAACTGCAGAAGGAAATGTGGCTTTTATATTTCTTTCTACTTCTTTCCCTTTTACAGTTTTTCTTTTTCCATTTTGTTCCAGTTGGTTTAGTGGCTGAAGGCCTCTTTCTGAGGAGTGCTCCCAGAAAAGTCTTTAAAATGCCAAGTAAAATTTAAATATTACCTTAAAAATGATACAGCTTAATCACTTAACTCGTGATGAAGGACCTCTGTCTTAAATGTTCTGTTTCTATAGAAACCTTGTGCACTTCACTATCATTTTACATATTTTACTACAGTATACTGAAGTCAATCATCTGGAGTCTTCATCAGATTTAGAGCTCAGAAACCTGAAGCATGAATAAATGCAAATAGCATAACTAGCAGAAAATATTGGAAGTAAAGGTCAAATTCTGTCTAACTCCCCACAATCTAAGATCCTCAACAGTTTATGTTGTATTTATTTATTTGCTTTTAATCCATGCCTACATCCCGCTGATATTTTGCTCTGATGGGTGATCAAATATGTGTATAATAAGTACAGAGTCTTTTCGTATTGTTGTTTTTTGACATGCAGCAGCTAAATACTGATCTGTTTCAGCTTCTTTCATCGAGGCCCATTATGGAGCCCAGTGATCAGCATCAATTACCTCTCGGCCACTGAGAGTGTTTGAGGCGTAAGTGGCGACAGGCACAATTGGGATGCTGATGTCAAACCGGCACAGTGCGTGCCTTCATGCAGCGGCTGGAAAATGCAGCGGTGCAGGACAACAAATGCTGCTCTGCTGAATCTTTGATGAGCGGTAAAGTGATGCGGCGGATAATAGCCCGGTCCAGGCTCGCTGGAGACGTCTGTCATTCGACCAAAAAAATTGGCAGGTTTGCAGTGAAAGAATTTGTCATGCATCTTGTGCCACCGGTATGATTAATTCAAGCAAAACTTACGCTAAGTAAACGCATCTTTTTTTTTCTCATAAGTGGCGGCTATCAATAATTCAGTGGTGGCCAGGTTCAGCGTATGCCCCGGCAAAGTTCAGCCCTTATGCTGGCTGAAAGAGATAGGGATTTGGGAAAGGTTTGTGATGCAGAGAGCCTTAGGTAAGGGATGAAGAGGAAGATAGAGAGACAAAGACAAAGTGACAATGAGAGAGAGAGAGAGAGAGAGAGAGAGAGAGAAAGAAAGGGGGTGGGGAGATAGTGTTGACAGCTGGTTTTCATCCAGCCATATAAAAAATGTGTTGTGCAAATAGGGCAAATGTTCAGGGCAAATGTTCTTTGCTTATACCAATAAGAGGCCTTGGTCAAGACTCTGAACACTATGCTTCCCTATCACTGAAACATGACTGAACATTATATGCCACTCTGGATAAGAGCATCTGCCAAATGCTTTAGGAATACTGCCTTCAGTTCACATCCAAATTATGATGAATACAAACGTCCAAACGAAACAAAACACTCAATGTAATCTGAGTAGTAATTACCATTAAAAACCTCAGGCAAATACCAGTAAGCTGAGCGTCCCTGCTGTGGTCTGCACCCGTATCCACACTTCACAAAGAGGCTCGAGGCCTCATGAACATAATTCTCCCACTTCTGTTTGTTCACCTGCATAAAAACACCACTGGAACCTACAGACACAAACCCACATGTATTTCAATGAGAATGGCCCTGATATCACAAGCAGCACTCCAGAACAAATGTGCTCTTATCTCTGGGCATTTAGTTCACAGTATAGCGATCCATTTTTCTCTATAAGGATCACTGGACAGCACCTTCCCATCTACAACTGGAGAATGCCTGTTGCACAGACAGTGGTTAAAAAGGCCATAATATAGGTGCCTCCTGCTAAAACAGCGATAAATTCACTGGATTCCTGACCTGCTAAATATTCACCCTCTTCAAAGTTCAACAGCCTTTTTAAAATTTGTTGAATAACAATAAATCCATTCATTGAAAAGAATATCTATGTAAATAGCAAACAAACAGCCCATTCATGTGTACTTGTAGCAGGATCAGTGGGTGTCAACAAAAGAACTCAGTGACACTGTGCTGTATATTGCCACAAATGAGGAATTAATTATACTGGCTCCTCTCAAGGGCTTGGGCGCCATTATTTCACTGTTTTCCTTTGCCTCCATTGCTATGGGATGAAGAAAACATTCCTTGCTTAACCAACACAAGGAAAAACACACACGCATACACACACACACACAAACATACACAAATTTATAAGACCTGTGGTTGTCATGACAACAAGTTAACTTATCCCTCTACAACCAGAGTGGCGTGTGTGTGTGTGTGTGTGTGTGTGTGTGTGTGTGTGTGCGCGCGCGCTGAGGCTGGGGGGGCATCAGAAGCAGAAATGAGCATTGTAGTTAAGTGACTGTGTCGAAAGTGAACCACTCACGAGCGTGCTTGCGTGTGTTTACGGAGGTATGAAACAATAAGATGAAGTGGGGGACCAGTGATGACCCTAACCCAAGAGGCCTGCCAGACATGCACTGCGGTCTGGTTTCCAAGATACCTTGTGATTGCACACAGGCAGAGGGGTTGTCACCTCCTGCGATGGGGAAATTGAAACAGGGAGGACGCATGATTGAGTGCGCCGCGCAGAACAACTCCCACTGCCTCGTCTGAGCAACATCTACGGCACTAGCGACACGGAACAACTACCGGCCGCTGCGCTAACGGTGCATACTGGGAACCCCCCCACCACACAGAGGTTTATCTACCACACAAAAACTTGCGTTTGCTTAGATTGCGTTTACCTACCATCGTACAATCGCTCGTTCCTTGCACGTGTTGCCTCGCGCCGATGTCGCGAGCTCCGTTGGAGGACGCGCGAGACCGTGTAGACTCGAAGACCGACGCCGAATCGCCCCGACTGCTCCTTCACGGTCGATTCTTTGCGAAAGGTTTTTCATTAGAGAAAAGGTCTCGGCTCCAGCCAGCAGCTGCAGTCACACAGATAGCAGCCGGACGTGGGTATTAGCGACGGTCTCAGCCTTAGCCGTGGAGGCTGGCAAAACTTAAGTTCAGCTCCCCTGCACCAGCTGCCGCACGTAGCGCTCCCCGCCGGTAGAGGACAGGCCGCACAAAGCCCCCATCAGCTCAGCCATCATCATCTCCAGAACTATATCTGATCATGTCCTAAACACACATACGCACAAGCCCTGAAAACAGATATACTGATGTGTACAGAAAGTGCTACTGGGACAATACAGCCTAAATATGTATGTTAGGCAGTCTTACATTTAGACCTCCTACAGGATTTTAAAGCATTCTGCACTTTAATTTCATCCTCTCAAAAATCATCATAGATTGCAATGTACAAATTTGCATCTTTCTCCAGCGGGAACACTTCGGAGTAATAGCTGTTTTCTTAGCACGCTTTAAAATAAATAGCCCAGTGAGCCTACGGTGTTTTCTCAGTAAGAACCTGCCTGTCTCTGCAGAGATGCTTTGTCAAACTCTTGGTGTGGTGTTGCACAGTGCAGGGCCCTTTAAAAAGTCATGCCTTCTTCATCTCTAGATGCTGTCAGTCAACCTCCCAGTCACTTTAACTGCCACAAGGATTCAATTAATCCTAGCAAGAGAGGTACTCCAGTTCATTTTCACCCTTGACAAGTAGTTCACCACTGTTCTGTTTATTCTCTGTCTCTCTCGCTCGCTCGCTTTCTTTCTCTCTCTCCCTCTCTCTCTCTGTTTATTCTCTCTCTCTCTTTCTCTCACTCTCTTTATCTCTCTCCTCCCCCTCCCCAAGGCACTACACTGCATGAATAACAATAACACAGGACTGAACTCTCGAAAGTTCAAGTCTATGATATGTACTCAAGGCTAAGGTTGTACAGACCTAAAATGTTTGTTTTGTTATTTATTTATTTTTTTTTTTGTGAATTTCAAAAGGACCAGAGCTAAATTCTGAAGAGTGTCAAAAAAGGCGTTGACTTTGTTGGCTTTCTGAGAATAAACAAGGATTCCTGTCCAGCTATTGGCACCTGTTCATTTATTTTTGCTAGCCTTCCATTTTAAAGCATAAACGAAAACAGAGAGATATTATGTCTATGCATGTTACTGGGTGTCGACCTGCAATGTCTGAAGGCTACATGGAAGGTTGCATCTTTACAGTCTTGGTTTTGTCTATGCCCAACAGAGTTCTTTGCAGATTTCAAAACAAATCAAATTGAAGCTTTCATCCTTTTAAACCAAATGTTTTATTTGTTGGCTGGTTAAATGGATGAATTTGTTTATAACTTGAATATTATGAATTTGAATAAAACAATGGAATCTGTCTGTTACAGACCTATCATGAAATTGTCTTTTTTTTAAATATTATTTTAGTACTTAATAGAACAAAACTGAATAATTCTGAATAGTTAAAACAGAAATAACTAGTTTATTGCAGTAAAATGATTCCTAAGCTGAATCAAGCAAGAATTATTGAAAATATAACTGATCCAGTGACTTTAATACTTTTCTACAGAGCTTTCAACAGCACATTCTATCATACCCTATTCAAATGGAGTTATCTCACCTACACACATCTCACACCTACAGTCACCCTACTCGCCTTCATACTTATATTAGATGTCCTAAAAATGGGACAACGGCCTTGTGAGGAGACCTTATCTTGTTGTGTTCTTGACACTGGGAAAGTGAGGAAACAATGTCAACCTCTACCATACACTGGGGTTTAGCTAAGCTAGAATATAAGTTCAATATGAAATGCTCTCTGTTTCTTTCTTGCTGATTCACACCAGCCTAATAGTGACAAAGCACTGCAGTTCATAAAGAAGACTATAGAATACTGGTGTACGCCGTAGTCCACACCAACCACCTATTAATACACACATCTGATATCATTTGCCTGATCTGAAACTGACCTTTTCAGTATGACAGATAACATGACATGAAATACAAATCTTTACAGTGTGACCTCTAACCATGCATAACTTTACACTGAGTCTGTATAATTGAACGTAGCTGACTTGGGTGGATGAGGGGGGGCAGGCTGGACCACAGGTGCAGTCATTCAAACAATGAGCAGTCCCATTAACACGCTCCAGCAATCGAAATGAATGAGAGAGGAAATTACAGTACATGCGGCTCTCACAGCCCCATGACTGGACGGCTAAAGAGGTAGTGCACCTTCTGCTAGAACTGAAAATCGCTTGGCACCATCTGCATGCCTCTGTAATTACAGTCACAGGAGGACAGTAGGAGGCCCATGCTAACTATTTCATTACAGCTTCAATAATGTGCCGGAAATGGGTGGTATTTCATAGGGTCTCGGGCGACAGTGATATGTGTATTATCCAGGGGCTGCACCAAGAACACATGGGCCAAAACAAAACAAAAAAGCTAATTTCTCATTGAGTGCAAATGCATTGAAAATAAGAATAACTGATCAAGAATATTAGAGAATAATCAATAAATAATCAGCCTAAACATGTCTAGTAGGTGCAGTGAATCATTTAGCAGTGCATTTTTTGCTATTTCTTGCTTATTATTATTATTTTCTAGAAAAGCAACATAAAAATGCAGATGTATAACTAACTTAAATGAACATCTGGTTAATTACTTAACTTTAATGAACATCTGGTTACTATACTTAACTTTAAACAGACTTTTACTGTACTACCTATACATGAACAGGTATCCAAGGCAACAATGAAGAGCTGATGCAACTCAAAGTACATTTATAAAATTTGAATCATTTAAGCTAATTTGGGTTAAAATATTCTAATTATCACCATTATTAGTGCTTCAGTAATTTGAAAAGGAAAATGAATAAGCCAATAGCTTATTCTCTCAAATCATGTTCATTTCAGACAATGTCCTGTTTATCTCATGGACACCAGCATAGGAATAAAGATTCATTTAACTTCTACATGTTAACAGGTTAACTTCTACTTCTACTTCTGTTTCAGAAAATACTACCAACCCAGTGACTGTACAGTCTTTAGAAATAAACTCCAGAAAGACTTCAACTCGATCTTAGATATTGATCTGATGCACTTCACCACTGCTCCCTTGTATAGTGTATACCACAACTTCCAGGATTCATTTTATGATGAAGATGATTGCTTTGTTGGAAATACACATACACACAACAAACACCCACATTTGTTTGTTGGCTTCATCTAGTACTCTACATCTTTGTAGAATTCGTCAAGAACCATTTAGGAACCCATCAGTTTGGCCTCAATGCACCTGTACTATTAACTTGCAAAAGAAACCCTAATCAACCCAAAACCTGCGCAATGAACTGTCAAAAGTCACAACCGAGATGAGTGGTGTATCTTTAGTCCAGAGTGTGGAAAGGCATATAGCTGAAATGCCACATTGCTCAGCAATGAACTGTCCTCTGAAAGATCCAATTATAAGAGAATGACAAGGCACTTTCATCTCTCTGCTGCCAGCCCCAACATCCTCCAGGCCACTATGTTTAGTTCACTCCGAGTGGTGTTACATGAGGAGCGCACAATGTGTTTCACCCCCCACACACATACAACATTCCATACCAAACATTTATCGTGTAGTCAAACAGTGAGCAAACATGCATCCATATTTTTGTTTGGCACTCACTGAATAGAAAATGTAGATTTCGGAACAGGGTTGTTGCAGGCATAAGTAATAATTGTGGACAGATCTAAGACGTGCAGTAAATATTCAGATGGAGCAAAAGCGGCATTACCGGGGAAATAGCATCTGCCAGAAGTCCAGAAAAAATCATTCATGCTGATGGATCAGGGCAATGTGTCAGTGCGTGTTAATATTTCACTGTAAGCTGAGCTGGCAAAAACCAAGGCACAATAAACTGGGCCTAAAAGTTTAGTCTGCCTCAAAGAAAACTGCTCCATTCTCCTGCTTTATTTTCAGGCTTTTTCATTCTTGATTCGATTCTCAGTTCTTCTCCATCTACAAGTCTACCTTTTCTCCCTGCATATGGAATAAAATCAGGATTCAGACGCCATCACAGCTTATCGCAGTCGTGAGCCAAGGCTTTCACTATAACTACCGCGGAGGTGCTTGTCAAGACTGTTCTGTCCACAGCCATAAGACGAGGCCACTGACGTAGAGAGAGAGAGAGAGAGAGAGAGAGAGAAAGAAAGCAAGAGCAAGAGAGACAGAGTGAAGGGAGACAGAGAGGAAGGCAGATAAAGTGAAAAAGAGGGGTTTCAACTCTTGATGAGATTGCCTCCATCTGTGCCCTGAAGGATCATGGGAAATGAGTCTGTGCTCTTCACTGTGGTCTTCTTCACTCACTTCACTCACTCTTCCTGCGATGTTCCACTTCGTCAGTTTCTAGTGAAGGTCTTACTACCACACGAGTTTCAGTTTGTTTTAGTTTTCAGCCTTGAGCCCATCCACGCTGTGGCCTAACTACACAAAACTACACACAGAACATTTCCAGTGGGAAGCACCAGTGTGAGGGGAGATTTCATCCTCCAAACTACAAATGAAATCTCATGCAATTCTTATGCAATTCAGTGCCATAGTGATTTTTGGAGTCTAAAATTACAGATCTTTCCAGTGCACAAATTTAACACGGAGAATTTTGCGATATTTATATAGTTCTTTTTTCTTCTCACTTAGAAACTTGTTTATGTCTGCATGTATGTTCTGTTTGGGACTTATGTGTGCTTACTCTTTAGTAAAGCTTAGTGATGCCAAGTCTCCCCCATGCAACTACAGAAAGAACATTGCGTTAACACTGAATAAAAATGATAGAAACAAGTAAACAAAATTACATTGCAAGCTAGTGTCAGTAAAAAGGCAGTGTATCTAAATTCATATTTGTATGCTTTCAATAGGGTTCGGGGGTGGTGGTGATGGTATGACAGTGGGAGGGGAAAGGACATAGACAAACTCTAATCTGAATTTGTTCCATAACAGTAGGACAAACTGAAATGGAATCTGAATGAAAATAACAACAGAAATATAGTAACAAGTGTGAGAGAGCTGAGACTATCCCAGTCATCCCAGAACTCCATTAAACAACAAGTGATCAGAATCCAAATTCCCAGCTATCTCAGATGTGAAAAAGAGCCTCCTTACAATCTCCTTGTGATATGTTGTGGGAAGAGTACAGCTACATTCTTCTTAAACTGAAGTTTAATTAAGCAGTGCGTGTCAAACTCGTATACGATCTAATGAACGTGTTGACAGCATTTTTCGCTAACTTCCCTACGCTCGTTCACGAATGCTCATCGCAGGTACGGTCCGGTCCGGCAGCCTCCCCCGTCACCGTTAATCACACTGTCCTCTTCATGCTATCTCGAACCAAACAGGTCTGTGATAACACATTTCACCCAAAACTCCCAACAGGCTGTTCTTCAAAGCATTTTATGTTTCTTTTTTTTAATTTTAGACTTCAAGGAAACCCAATTCATGTACATACCTCAGACATTGGCTGAGAGTTCTCCCCTCTGAGGCAAAGGCAGCACGGCTGAAGTAAGAGCTCAAGATGTGTCCCTTCAGGCACTGAACCAGCAGTGTGTCCTTTACTCCAAGGATACACGGAGGAGAGACATCATTGCCATGCATGGCAGAGCTACACCCGCATGGTTGTAGGCAGACAGGCAGGCAACATCTTGCATGGGTTTTCACATACATATATACTTTCAGACAGGTGCATATATAATTTTGCTTAATTTTCCCCATTGGAGAAGAAAGTTATACATTGTCACTACACTTATAACAATATATTTTTGTTCATAAATGTAAGACTTTTTCATGTAATTGAAAAAGGTTATAGTTAATGGCTCAGAGGTTTTAAAATTCCATAACATTTCTCATAGCTCTGTGGTCAACGCACAACAATTATGCTAAATGTTTGATTAAAAGAGAGAACAAATCTGAATTTGCCATGAACGCAATAAATCAACTGTGATTATTTATTCTTCCCAGCACCCAGGTGCTCAGGAGAAATCAATAACATATGCAAATACCCAAACAAACACAAGTCACAAATCACCATCCATAAAACAAACACCCAAACGAACACCAGTCATGAATGGCTATCCATAAAGCAGAAAGCAGAGAGAAACAGGGAAATTACTTTCTCTGCCTGTGGACACAAAGCAGAGCAAAGCTTTCTTCACACTATTTACAGGAAAGAATTTAGTGGGCAAAGGAAAGACAACAGAAGACAAATAAATGAAAGATGACCGGATGGTTGCTTCTTTTCTTCTCATTTGGTCCATTGTGGCTGCTGAGAAGCTTCGTCAGCCTTATCGTACGCTCGTCAATTCTGGCATAATTTATAAGGCAGGCTTGTGTAAAGGCATCTTAGCTTCTAGTCAAACAGACATCCCACGCTTTGTTTAGGTGAACCACACATGATGCCCATTGACTGTCCTGTGCTCCAGCAGGAGTTATTAACTGAGGAATGGAGTCAGACATTCATGGGTGCTGACACCAAAGCAAACCCCCAAAAGCAGCAGTATCATAGCAATGAAATCTGCTCAGGCACAGATGGAACCACACATCGCAATGTAAGCACGGATATTTTTAGAGAGGTTAGACGGTGCTTGCAATGACCTGATATGCAGGCTGGCAAACTGCTTTGAAATGGTCTAGGAAGACTCTGAGTTTCCCCTTCAGCTGAAGAGACCTGCATATATTCAGTCAAATCCTGCTGTCAACAGATACGATACGTACCGAGCATGTGTGAGTCAGCTCCACCAGTTACCAGCTGAGACCAGAACCACTGTATAATTTGTTAATCCTGTGCATCAATGCCTCATGGTCACAAAATTAATGATAATTATATGTATTTTTCAGTGTCCCAATTGTTATTTTCAAAATGTGCATTTACAAATATTTGTTGTTCTGTTTTGTTTCACACTTTCCATGCAGGTGAGCTCATCAATTTTTAAAACAGAATCTAAGACTTGCCTATCTGCCTGTTTGGAAAGACAAGAAAAATGAGCCCTTGGCCAAACTGTCTCACAAAGCCATTTCAAACGGACCAGTTTTCAAAGTATTAGGCTGTGACCAAAATTCAGTTTGTAGCCCCATTATAGTTGCTCAGTGTTCTAGCCAGAGTACAATAGCATAACTGCTTCATGCTCAGCAGGAAAGATGCTTGAAGTAACCAAAGATGACTCAGACGTAAGAGCATTTTGCATAGCTATACAGGAAAACGCCGGAATGGTCAGATAATCATTTTGGGTTTTTTTCTACTTTGGAAGCCCCTTTTGAAACACATCACACATGGATCATGAAGCAGAAATGCCATGCAGATATTTTTAGAAATATCTTGGCATCTCTGACACAATCTATTCACATTAAAGCAGTCCATCAGTACCTAAATTTAATAAAGGTATCCACTCAAACCTCTAGCTTTATCACATGCTGCCTATGACATTAGCTCCATTCATTCTATTCGCTCCTGCTGTTTGAAATATAAGACTCAAATTGCTTTATCCCAATTTTCCGTAGCCTACTTCAATGACATGCCGTATTCTTAGCAAATCATTTAAGATGCAATTTTTTCTGCTTTTAGCTGGTCTCACTGAAGCCAACTAAAAGCAGAGGGAGCTATCTGTCATGAATTACATAGCCAGTCAATGGTTTGCAGATTAGGAAGAAGGAGTCACATAGTTTATGAAGAAGGAGCATGAGAAATCAGAGATCAGGTGCTATAATATAGCCAATTCATATTAGAATTGTCATTCCGGTCCCTCTCTATGTACTCTGCCTAAGATTAATGAACAAGAGCGCTCACTAGTTCCTGTGTGATCATCTGTCTTCAGAGATGTCCAGTGGCCCACAATGGTGGCCATGACAACACAATCAGGACATCTCAGGACAATATCATCTAACTCATTCATAATTCTCTTGCCATTCAATAAACGAGAGATCTGATTAGGCTTCATAGGTTCATCGGACATGCTGTAAATCATATTTAAATCAGACCACATGCATCCAATTTTGCTTCAAGCTGAATTCTAACCAGCGGAACCAGAAGAAAAATTGTTGACTCTGCAAGCTTTTGTAACTTGGCTCAAACTGTTCATACCCCTAATTCTACCTTCTAGGAATTACGGCACAAGCTGAACATGAAATTTAGAATTAATCCCAATAATCTACAAAAAGCACATAAAACCTAGCAAAACCCCTACATTTAAGAGAAGTGTTATTTGGTTTCTGCAGCTTGTTATTATTCTTCATGGAGTACAAACATATGAGACAACGGATTAATTAATCTTCTCTTCCAATTGCAAAGCACTTATGCCATTCTACATCCTCATCGCTGTAACACATACCTTCATCCCCCTTAAAGGACCCCACTGCCATGTCCATACTTTAATCCATAGTCTTAGTGACAGAGTGCTGTTCTGCAGCAAACCATTACTAGAAGGGCTTTGTTGCTCAGGCTAACACAAACATGCTCTATATAGACTCTTCATCCTCATTACTGGTGTCTCATGGCTATGGCATCCAATACTGCAAGGCCCTCTCAGTCTTTTCCCATTCCGTTCCAGATAAGCTTTGGTATACCCCACTTTCAAATGATTACTGCCATTTATTAGAGCATGTCTAGAGAAAGAGAAGGTATTTTAGGGTTCATGAGCAGTAGTATGGGCTGCATCAACAATCTCATGAAAACGAGGCTACTGTCAGATAAATGACATGCTAAACACATTCTTCCAGAATGCCTCCTTGTGAAGTTTACTGACATATTCTAGAATTGCATGACATGTTTTCTTGTTTAATCATTGTTATTCAAATCAGAACTTATTTTTAAACAAGCCATTGTCTAACAGTCTAACACACCTGGGCGCATTTTAGTTTTGAACCAAACCATAACAGCCCACTAATTAGACTGCCTAATTGTCTAAAATTTTGTGATTTAAAAGCATTTGCAAAGTACCCACTCAAGGGCCCAACACTGATAATCTGAAATGAAATGTTTTGCATTTTATGGTTTATTTGTACTAATGTGTTATTGTATTTTCTGTCTATTTAATCATACTGTAAAAAATATATATACAAATGTTTTAAAAAGAAAATGTCATCTACATTGACATACATTTATGATATTTATGAAAAAAATCATGAAAGGGTGCCCTACATAGAACAGAAACAGAAACACCTCTCCTGTCTTTACTCGGGATTTAAGATCCTTCTTTAAAAAGACATAAACATACCTCTTCCAGACGATGAATTCTTTTAGATTACCTCAATTTCACAAATAAATCTGAGGAAGGAACATTTACAAATGAGTGTGTTTAGTGAACAGATGATCAAGGTTAGGGACCAACTTTCTCTAAAGAGGAAATAACCTTGAAAAAGAAATAAAAGAAGATGGAGAAAAGAACCTTGGACTGAGTGAAGAATTGAGTTCCTGTTTTTTTTTATATAAAGATCTGTACCATATATCTGCAAAAGTGGATTAACATCGCAATCACTGGTTAATACCAGTCCTTCCCATTAAGGTTATACACAGTGCCACCATTTCTTACATATTGCTTTATCTACCACGTACGAATCTACTGGGTGCAGTAAAAAGCCTCTTATCAGATTTGTGTTTAGCTCACCACATTCTCAGACCTCTGCACTCTTTGTTCATTTAAACAGCTTCATACCATTTAAGTGGCCTTGGAGGATAAACTTTATCTAGGCTTCTCCCTTTGCAGATAGACTGAATACTGGACTGGAGAATAGTGGGGGGGGGGGGGGGGGGGCACTGGAGATGGGGCAGGAACACAGAGAATAGGGAACAAAATACAGAGAGCTAGTATAGTGCAATCCATCAAAAATGTCACTGTCCAAATACTTAGAGATTGATCTGTACTTCAAAGGCGGTAGCAAGCAGGATTTGTTCAAAAGAAAAGGACATTTCTTTAGCTTTTAATGCTTATGCCTTTTTAAAATTCTTTATTGGAATAACTTCCGAAGTAATAGAAAATGCTGCTGTACCAAGAAAACCCACAATATTCTGGCTACAACTCCTGTTTATAACTACAATAAAAGTGATTCTTTTTCCTCACTTGATCAGTGTGGATGACACTCACCTATCCAAACAATAAGCTGGTGAGGGGTGCTGATGTCGGCATGTCTTATGGTAGTGATAGTGGTGGGACAACCCTCACGCTCTTGAATTTAAAAGGGTTAGGTGACCTTAGCAGTGTAAGATCAAGCCAGAGGACACTTTCGTTGTCTGTTGCATGTGTTTTATCTACATATCTGCTCAAATGACAAATGCAGGGTCTAGGGACTTAACATTAATTATGAGAAAGAACATGGTTTTATTTATATTTATAAAAGTTTCACTGTAAATGATCAGCACAGATAAACACGAGCCAGGGAAGCTGCCTTGTCTGAATCGTGTTTGATTTTCAGTGTCAAACCGGACACTTGATACTTTGTACAAGATTAAGAGAATATACATATATATATATATTCCATCTTCCGTCTTTTAGTGCATTTGCCTATTTTATTTTTATATCAATTACCACATCTACTGAAAATCTCTGATAAAGCTGGGTTCTGAATTTGACTAAATTTTAGGTGATAAGTATCACGTTTAGGCCTGTCTGCTTTTCTTATGACAGCATGGCTGCTCAAAGCTCATCTCTTTTCTAGGACTGAGCCAGATGAAAACAAAAACCAGCTTGTGTCTAATGAGGATCAACAGCATGAAGATGAAGATGATGAAGCTGTGCTTCTC
Organism: Brachyhypopomus gauderio; assembly: GCF_052324685.1. Taxonomy (NCBI): domain Eukaryota; kingdom Metazoa; phylum Chordata; class Actinopteri; order Gymnotiformes; family Hypopomidae; genus Brachyhypopomus; species Brachyhypopomus gauderio. Next base: position 19,808,892 of record NC_135212.1, read on the forward strand.
CTGCCCCATGAGCCCTCCAGGTCTGTGGTTTGATTAAAAGCAGCACTGCATCCGTGCAGTCTCGGGAGAGAGAGTGATCCATGGCCAGCATCTGGCTCTGTCAGCTTAATCCTCACTAGAGCCCATACGGCTGGAGACGCGGTGAGCAATTTGCACTTCCAGAGAATAGAGGTGCTGATGAAGAAATGAGAAAAAAAAACATAAAAAAACTAAAATGGCAATGCGGAATAAGTCGTTCTCCACCTCTCCCTATGTAAGAGAGCAGCACAGTCTCAGACTCCAGCATGTTACCTGACGCAAGGAAAACAGACACAACTGCAAAAACCTCGAGAGACAAAACTTTCTGGTCACGTAATATGGTGTTTGTTTACGGCGTGACGCGGTTCACCTGGGGTTCTGCCTCCACCTGCTCCACACCTTATTTCGCACAAATGCAAAGAAGCTAGGGCACGGTGCTGTTTTAATGAGAACTCCATGGAGGAAAACATCTCCGAACTGGCCTCTAAACACAGCTCACGTGAACCGTGAGCTGTACAAAAACCACCTTGAGTTTCCTCCCTCTCCACCCTATGAGGGTTCAGAGAGAGAAACCACACATAGCGTGTTACCATGGAAACAGGAGGAACAAACCAACTGTGCCAGTCAGCGTAGCCGTGCCAAGGTCCGGGCCCAGACTGGCATGGTGCATCTCTATACAATCGCATTAGTGCAATGCAGGCAAGGCACCTCCGGATCAGAATCCCATAGGGACCCAGACCCCCAGGGGACTAGTTTTTTCAGACCACATATCTATTCATCTGTGCTGGGCAGTGCGAGATATGTAATCTAACTCTACGCTCTACAATTCTAGTCTGTTTTCCGTTTCAAAACAGAATTAAGAGGTGTGTTTACCCTTGTTTCCTTCCTTTAACAAGTTATATTCCCACAGCCTTTAAGCCTATAAGACACGACTGCTCGTCCACAAAAGAGCCAACAAGGAATTAACAAGAGATACATTTGTTTCCATGAAATGAAATGAAGATGTGGCAAGACAATGCAGCAGTGTGGCAATCACAGAACGCTATACTCAACTACAGTAATCAAAATAGCTGTGGTTTTTAAAAGACTTTTGTTTTGATAGGTTGATCTGGAAAAATGCAAGAACAAATATTTTAAGGAACATTTTTTATCAGACAGCCATTGGTCTCTGTCACAAGCCTAAAAAGACAAACATTGTGATGCATTTTCAAATTATGGATTTAAAAATCGTGACTGGAACGCTTTAACTTTACCAAAGCCACCGGCAAAGCAAGTATTCAAAATAACCTGTATGATTACATTTATCACACACCTGAAACATCATTATCACAACCTTGTATACTATATTTAAAGGCGTAGAATAAAACATGAGGAACAATTAGAAATCCATAGCCATTATCAACCTGTGTGGGCATTTCATTGGCCATATTGTGCCTGGTATAGAACTCTATTGATTTTTTTTTCTTCGATCTCAAAAGCTCATCTCCTCACAGTTCTTGATTCATCTTGCAATGTTCAGCTGAGCATAAAAGTGCTCATAGCAGGCAACACTTAAAAACAGGAAGGAGATGTTAATTCTATAGACTCTCAGACAGATTTTTAAGTCGTCACAATGATTATGAAGTAAAGCATTTCCCGTGTCATGCATATTTAGTTTAATACAATTTAATACTCTTGAATGAATTGTCTGCAACCACTGTCAAGCTGGTTAGCCGATAGGCCTACAAAAGTACCTTTTTATTTTCTGAATAATACATGCTTATTATATATTTGCACTTGATGTAATTCATTTTTACTTAATTCAAGTAAAAACAATAAAAGTTGAACTGAGTGGTGGAGAACAACCCTCAAAACTCTAATCTAGTCCAAGTTCAGACTCAGAAAGCATTTCAAAACTAGTCGTCACCCAGCTGCTGTAGTCCTGCACGCTGTGCTGACGCTTCATATCCATATGTCGCAGAAACCACATTCTCCCTCAAATCAACTGCTCATTGAGTGAGCACAACGAACGTGGTGGACTTTAATTGGCCGTGGTTTTGACAGGCCATCTCCGTGAGTTAAGCTGATGAGGTGGACTGTGTGTGGGAATGCCTCCTCATGAGACTTAAGAGCAAAGCCAGGAGTCGGCTGGAACACTGAGAGATGCGCCTAGACACCCCCTCCCCATCCCCCATTGCAGGAAAGCTGTTTGGAAAAGAAACAAGCCCAAATTCTGTAGAGAAACTGGCAGGTTTCTTTAATTTTCTGTTTCACTGACATTATTGCATGGACAAGGTTCTATTTACACTTCTATAACAAGCATTTTTTTTTTTTCGTTCTTTTCAGTGCCCAACATGGTAGTAATTGGGCAGAGTACTGCAGTTATGCTACTGCTATCCTGTCATCTCTACCCATGTCTCTGCATTTTTTAATCTTTGTGACAAAGGCTAATGATTCACTTCTACTTGTAATATGATACACATAAAGGAGGTCCAGTTTTTACATCAGGACTCCATGCACCCTAAACGGTTTCTGTTGTAGGCCTACACATTCTAACCATACTTAAGCATACTTAAGTATGGCAGTCATGGTCTGGTGGTAGGGAACTGGTCTTGTGACCACAGGGTTGTGGGTTCGATTCCCAGGCCTGAGGTGCCCTTGAACAAGGCACCTAGCCCCAACTGCTCCTTGGGTGCCGGGCTAGGCCTGCCCACCGCTCTGGGCACGTGTGATCCACAGCCCCCTAGATAATCACTAGTGTGTGTGTGTTCTAACTGCACAGATGGGTAAAAAGTGGAGGACAAATTTCGATTGTGGTGAAAAATGACAAATTGACAAATATGGCACATTTACACTTAAACATACTAATATATAAATCAAGCCAAAAATAGATTAAAGACAAAAGTTTACAAAATATAAACACAAAGATTTTACTTTGTGCAGTAATATACTAGATATATGATACGTTATATATATACTTTTTATATGAAACTTTCCCTCTGCCAGAAAGACAAAGGAAGAGTGAGATTTTGTGAAGACTATTAAGTCAGCATTTTCATCATGGGTGGCACATCACTCCTTGACACAAATAACATTCTGCTGTGATTTGGCCTACGTATAGTGTGCTGATGCTGTACAATGCAACACAACATTGACTCCTTAAGGTAATGCAAACACAAAACAGCTGATGCAACATGTATTCATGTTTGGACAAACAGGAATGTGCATAAGGCAGCTGTAAACTTGTGCTATAGGCCTAAACATTAAGATTTTTAGTGTTAAAAGAGATTTAATTCTGATTCTTATAAAATAAAAATAAATAAATATATATTATATATATAAAAATAAAATATATTTAAAAAAATAAATTCTTTGTTTGTTTGATTTTTGTTTGTTAAAATTAGTCAGTGTCATATCATAAAAGCTACAGTTCAATGTTTATTTAAGATGTCAAACACATAAAGCAGAATAACATCTTTTGATTGTTCATTATTCTTGAGGTAGGTTAGGAAGACTATATGATTAACGAGTTAGCCACACTGTCATCGTTCTACTTGTGCTTTGCATGTCTACTTAACCCCACTTATTCCTTTAAAGTCACTCTGCTGAAACAAGGGACCTTTCATTGGTTAAGCATGTTATTGTTACAGAGTAGCATACTGTATATTGGCCTAATACTGTAGCTCAAAGATGGTGTTGCACTGATGCTCATGACAGCAGGATGGCTGGCAGATATGGAGTTTCAGACTTTTGCCACATGCTGGTATGAAAACTAATGGATTCAGGACAGTAGCATAAAACGTCTGTGATTCGTTTTACAGCTAGAAGCACCTCAGCCTAGTTTTTTACTCCATCTGTTTCTAGGCTGTGTTTATAACTCATTTACCTTGACTGCAATTGTGTGAAAAGATCCAGAGAGGTACACGTATGATAGAAATCCCTTAGTCTACAACCAGCACACTAACTCAGAGCCAGAACATCCACACAGCTACTGTGGCATGAACTGATAGGTCCATATACCTGGCTCTCAAACCCACATATAGGGCCAATTATAACAAACAATTCTTAGATAATTATAGACAGTAGAACAATAGAATGTATAACAATTCCACAATGTCCCTTGTGTATCTCATGCCTTTCACCTAGCCTACATATAGCTGTTACATAAGCGTGATATACAATACAGACGAGAAAAAACTCAGTGCGTCTGAATTACTTAGAAGCAACATAAAAACAAACCAACATTAAACTAGTTAGATTGTTGACAGGTGGATTGGTGTGTGGACTCGATGCCAGACTGTTGTGGTGAAGAGAGAGCTGAACCAAAAGGCAAAGCTGGTCAATCTACATTTCAACTCACCTATGGTCACATGCTCTGGGTAGTGACTGAAAGAATGAGATCATGAATACAAGCAGCTGAACTGAGTTTCCTCTGCAGGTTGTCTGGGCTCTCTCTTAGAGATAGGGTGAGGAGTTCGGTCATCTGGGAGAGACTCGGAGTAGAGCCGCTGCTCCTATGTACAAAGGAGTCAATTGAGGTGGTTCGGGCATCTGGTCGGGAGGCCTCTGGGGCGCCTCCATGGTGAGGCGGTCCGAACATGTCCAACCCCAGGAGACCCCAGGGAAGACCCAGGAAACCCTGGAGAGATTATATCTCTCGGCTATCCTGGGAGCGTCACAGTATCCCCCAGAAGACCTGGAAGAGGTGACCAGGGAAACCTGGGCCTCATTGATTAGGCTACTGCCCCCATAACCCAGATAAGTGGGTGTAAATGGATGGATGGATGGATGGATGGATGGATGGATGGATGGATGGATGGATTTCAGATAGTTTTCAAATAATCCTATATTACTTTGATGCCCACTGAAAGCCTGGACAGGATGTACAATTTTAAACCATAAATCTGCATGTTGGCACTTCTTCAAGAGATTATTCTACCATTATTTAAGAAGCTGTAATGTTTGCCCTAGCGATACACATGGTCCCATCCACACCCAAGAATTCCCTTCATGCTCTCTACAGAAGGGCCTCACCTCTCTGGGGGGAAATTACCACCAGCTGCTCAGTGCTCCTGTGTAAACATCATTTGTGCAACTGATGGACTTTAATGGGATTTGTCCGCCATTCATTAAGCTGCAATAGCCGTTTCAGAAACCCCTGCAACTTCCATCTCAGTAGCTAGTGGATTAATTCTAGGGGGGGGGTGGAAACAAAGTTAATGCGTCCAGCAGGGTTGGACAAATCAAAAATGAAAAGCAACATTGGTAAAGCGAGGATGGCTTGTCACACCCTGAGCACAAGAATCAATAATCAAGCGTAGAGAGTTGCCAGTTGAAATCCAACATACAGTAGAGTTTAGCGTAGTCTAAGCAATGGAGGGAATTAGGTCCCTTTGTATATAGTCGTCTAGAGATTAACAGAGCAAGAATCATCCATCCCTGTCATGTGAACAGGGGTAGCAGAGGAAAATAAGTGTTATCGTTTTGTAAATTCATGCTGTTACAGTCTACAATCTACAATACAGTCCACAATAAAATGACAGATATTCCAGCCCCATAGTAATAATGTGTAGAACTATTTGGGTAAGATGTTAACCTATATTTAAAATGTTTTTGCTTTAAATGGTATGTTATACATTTACACTTGCAGTTGAGTAGTACAATACTTTCAGACTGAAGTTGTCTTTATATAACGTTCCTTTTACACTGTCGGTTGGCCTAAAAAGACTGGAATATATCTGCGACAGTGCTTGCAGTATTTCTTGGATGAATAAACTGAAATTACTCCCATTGAGTTCCTCAACTGCTTCAAGCAATTCTCACTACAATATCGCTGTCACTGCAAATATGTGTAAGACCATGGTCAATCACGCTGGGAACTGGCTTAGATTTGCTTTTGGAAGCAGAGAAACCTTTGGTCTGTGAAGAAAAGATTTCTGTTTTCCACAATGGTAAACAATGAGAAATACACAAGTGTGACAATGAAATACTGTGACTTTGTGTAATAATCTCTTACCCATTACGTAAAAGAAAATTAAGAGCACTGACCATAGGTCACGTTACTGCACCCACCATTAAAAATGAATAAAATACATCCATTCTTTCCAACTACATGCATAAATGTATGTAATTAATAATGTAGCAGCATGCAGTTAATATTTTGCCGATACTATAGGTAAAACATAGGACAAAGCAGCCTGTCCAAGACCATTCATACATAAAAAGTGTATACAGTTAGAGGAGTGTAATAATACCAGGCAGTGCTAGAAAACATTCCTCAGTGAATAGTGCTCTCTGTATATTAAAAGGTCTTTGAGAAGCGAATAGAAGCATGGCCTGTGGCTTGTCACCCAGTCAAAGAGATGGACTGCAATGTCAGAAACACTGTTGTCTATAATATAGGCTTAGAACACAGATATCTGACCATGTAAATCTACCGTAAATGTGTGTACCACATATACTGTAAATAAAAATCTATCAATTTGATATCTCATAGCTCATGCTGCAGTAATGTGAAGTATTTTCTAATGACATCCTACCAGGACAATATGTTAAACCTGTATGGTATAGACAGCTACTGTGGGTCATCCAGTAGCAGGTTTTTCACCTAAAGTTATGCACATGGGGTATTGAAAATCAAGGTTTATATATTGTGATGACTGGGTGACATATAGGTTATCAGCCCAGGTTTTAATGGTCTGCAGTTTTGTTCTATTTCAGTTCTACACTTGAATGGTTAATTAAAGGTTGCTGAATGAAATATACATGGATAGGATGTTTGGAGACCTAGAATAGAATAGAACAAAAATTATTAACTGTCAGGATCATGCTAAGAACTTTTCACTCTTCATCCATCATGTCTCGTCTTTATACAAAGTCATGAAGTTGATTATATGAACTAAGTAATGGTTGAAAGACAAGACCAGGTAGACTACACAGTGGAGCATAAGGACCAGCCCATTCAGAGATTGGGAGGAACCAGTGTGTGTTGTATAAACTCTGGCAACCACTGGTGCATAATCGCTCCATGAAGCAGGTGGCATACTGTCACATGTGTGTGAAATCTAAATAAAATGCATAAATGAATAAATGAATTCAGTTAAGCTGCACTACTCACGGTGCATGCTTTTAATACTACAGTCCAGAGGTGGGACCAAGTCAGTGTTTTGCAAGTCTCAAGTAAGTCCAAGTCTTTATCCTCAAGTCCCGAGTCAAGTCTCAAGCAAAGACAGTCAACTCAAGTCAAGTCTCGAGTCAAGACAAGCAACCGTCAAGTCAAGTCCCAAGTCTGAAACTTGGAATTTCAAGTCCTTTCGAGTCTTTTTTTTTTAACAGCAACCAACGCTTTACGAATGCTACGCTGATGCGTTTCTTTACTCGTTTTGTTGGTGTCCGCCAGCCAAAAGATGACAGATCATTTACATTTTACCTTCTCTTAATTACATAAATGTACTTAAAAAATAATGTTTCGTTACATCATTCTACACGAAAATAGCAAGCTTCATCGTAAGCAAGATGCTGTCATTACGAATGGTTATTCTAAACATTTGGATAAAATGTTTAAATGTAGACTAATAAAAGGTTAGGGTTATTTTTTCATTGTTTTCTGTTATTGTGTTGTCACGGTGTAGGCTACTATTGTTACCTGGAGATTCAGTGGGGTCACATATTCTGATGGCTGCCGTTAAAACCCCAGTTAAAAAGGCTCACCTGTACATCCCATTCATGATTTCTTTGTTGGCTGCAATGGTGAGGGGATGGTAAATCTTGTTTAAGTACATTTATGTAATTAAGAGACGATAAAATGTAAATATAAACATCTGTCATATTTTGGCTCGTGGACACCAACAAAACGAGTAAAGAAAGTGCATCAGCGTAGTTTACGTAGCATTCATAAAGCGTTTGTGCCTCTGAACAGAAACTGTGAAATAGCGCCCCCTGTGGTCACAAAACTCGACGGTCACAGAATCTGGTGTAACACCGGTCTGCGTCAGAAGGACGGAAATGAAATTAATGGGGTGCACATTATAAATATTAATATGCGTTTTAAAATTTAGATTTGGGGTAAAAAAATCAAGTCTTTGCAAGTAAACAGGTTCAAGTCCAATTCAAGTCCCAAGTTATTGGTGTAAAAGTCCAAGTCAAGTCTAAGTCTCTGAACATTTTTTCAAGTCAAGTCAAAAGTCTTAATATTAATGACTCGAGTCTGACTCGAGTCCAAGTCATGTGACTCGAGTCCCCACCTCTGCTACAGTCCCTATCATGCATATTAGAGTCACTGTTATGTTTAGCACAAAGCCTTCCAGGAACATTACAATGGGAACACAATCTCCAAATGTACACAACCAACAATGGATAAGTAATAACTCATGTTAAAGTACAATTTTCTTACAAGCAATTCATTTTAACCCAATGAGTAGTGAATGCTCTTCACGCTTCTTCACGTTCACATTTGTGCTGTTCAGACTGTAATTGAGTCTCTACCACAAAGTGGAGGAGCTTACTTATTTAATCCAGGGCCAAGTAGGTTGAGGTTGACTGAGCAGTCCTCCTTTCCTAAAGAGTCAATTAAAGCCCAGGGCAAGAGGCAGCAACTGCGTAATACATGCTGACATTTGAACCCTTTCATATTTATGCTAAAATATCAGCTCCATTTCAAAGATTGCCAATTATATGCATGCAGAGATCAGTATGCATTTGCAGTACAGTCAAGGATAATTGCAGTGAAGCCTGATAACTGAAAACAAGGGAAACTTAGAGCGACATTTCCCAGATACTTTTCACAGTTCTGATAAAATTAAATTCTCCACCAAGCATCTTAGTGTTCCCTGGGATCTGGCTATGTTAACCTTGACCCAGATCCAAAACAGTAAAGAAAGCTTTAGGAGAATCCCCATTACATGTATTATACGAGCTGGCTACGTGTGTCTGAAATCTGAATAAGATGCTTGTATACACATGTATTCACATCATTGTATTACTATGACAGGCTGTGATAAAGGAATTAGTATAAATAAAAAAATAACATACTTTCATTGCAAATTTGGCTACAATAACGTTTCAATGTGGGTTGAGAGCAATGAAGCAGGACTATGAAGTACTTATCTATAATGGTGACTGCATAACAAATTTTACTTTCATCCACACTAAACAGCATAT
>NC_135212.1:20140547-20323047 GCF_052324685.1 Brachyhypopomus gauderio
CCCTGACGGCAGTTGCCGTGGATACCACACATTACCTTGGCAGTCTTTTTTTCCCTTTTTTTCTGTGCTTCATAAATTTGGCAGTTGAGTGTCAGAGGCATTTTTACTAGATGTCACTAGTCTTTTTAACTGGTTCACCTAATGAGCACTGTCCTCACACTGTTTTCTCTCTCTCTTGCTCTCTCTCTCTCTCTCTCTCTCTCTCTCTCTCTCTCTCCCTCCTCCGGGAACCTTTGGCAGTGTTGCCGTGACGCGCATGAAGGACGTCCCGCCCTTCGGCCCGCCCCTGCCCCCCGGCGGCGTCGCCTTCCGCGACCCGTCCGCCTTCCGCGCCTTCCTGCTGGCCAAGGTGATCAACGCGGAGAACGCGGCACACAAGTCGGAGAAGTTCCACGCCATGGCCACTCGCACGAGGCAGGGCTACCTGCGCGACCTGGCCGAGAACTGCGTCAGCTCCACGCCCATCGACACCGCCGGCAGAATCATGATCCTGCTGGGCTCCAAGCGCCGCGAGAGGGTGCGGGCCCGCGAGGGGGCGGAGCTGGGCGCGGCGGGGGCGGTTGCCTGGCGCGTGGTGGCCCAGGACTTCGGCGGGGGCGCCTCCGAGCTGCCGTGCGCGCTGGCCGTCTCCGGAGAGTACGTGGTGCTGGCGGACCGCTCCACCAAGGAGGTGGTGTTCAACTGCTTCTGCGCCGACGTCATCGGCTGGACGGCCGAGAGGCTGGCCCTGAAGATCTACTACGGGCGGGGCGACCACGTGGCGGTGCGTGTGCCCGAGGGAGGGGCCCAGGATGTCAGAGAGGTGGTCCAGAGGTTGAAGGTACACCGAAGCTCTCAGAAACCCAGCTTTCCATCACTCTACATTCTTCTCGCGAGACGGGCGCCTCCCACAAACACGCGTTAACGCCCTCTTGAACCCGCCCCTCCCAGGCGCTGACCGTTGGTTGCGAGACGGTCGACATGACGCTGAGGCGGAACGGCCTGGGCCAGCTGGGCTTCCACGTGCGTCTGGACGGCACCGTCTCCGAGGTGGAGGAGTACGGCTTCGCCTGGCAGGCGGGGCTCCGGCAGGGCAGCCGTCTGGTGGAGATCTGCAAGGTGGCCGCGGTCACGCTCACCCACGAGCAGATGATCGACCTGCTGCGCACGTCCGTCACGGTCAAGGTGGTCATCATCCCGCCCTTCGAGGACGGCGGGGCACGCAGGTGAGCCAACTGAAACGCCTCGAGCGAACTCTGCGAAGTATTGGGATAATAGCCGATCCGCTAACGAAAACGAGGCCCTGCTACGCGGAGCTGCCCGAGAAGATCTGGGTCGGCCGGGTGGACCGTGGCGTGAAGAGGAGCCCCGGAAAGGCGCGTTAGTACTGAGCTTCGCATACTGATGATCTTTGACTGCGATTTCTTCACAACGTAGTCAGTACGGTCGGAATGGATTAGATCAGGGGTGCTCATTACGTCGATCGCGATCGACCGGTCGATCGCGAAGGAAGTGTCGGTCGATCGCGAAGGAATGTGCGTAGATCGCGTCACATAAAATAGTAGTAGATGAAGCATCTGCACTGACGGTTGTATTTTGATTGACATTCACGGTAGCCAATCTGCAATCCACTCAACAAATTACGTTCGCCACCCCCCCCCCCCCCCCCCCCGCTCAACAAATTACGTTCGCCAACACCCCGGTAGATCTTTCTGACTTGGTCATCTTATAAGTAGCTCGCAAGCTGAAAACTGTGGGCACCCCTGGATTAGATGTTACTGAGAAATGGGCAAAGTCCTTGTCGTCATTAGTCCTGGCCTGTTCTCTCTGGCGCATACGTGCACACGCTCTCACACACCAGATTTTGAGACAGTAGGCAGACGCTCGAGTTCTCGGGGGAGCAGTGAGTGGGAGTGTTGGAGAGAGCTAGGGGAGACAGGAATGGAGAAAAGTGTGAAAAGAAGAGGGATGAATAGGAGAGAGATGAAGTTGTTTAAAGATGAAGCTGTTTAAAGAGGAGAGGGGAAGGAAACTGATTAAAAGTGGTACACAGATGCACGTCATTACTTGTAGCTGCGCCTGCATCTTTACCAGCGTCTGTATTCAGCGTCTTGGCGCTTCCCTTGCGCACGTACACACACACACACACACAGATGCACACACAGTGTGAATATGGAGTCTGTGCAGTACTTAAAGCATGTAATCATGGGTCCGTTCTGCTGAAGGGTCTTTACAGACCCTAATTACGTCGCCACGGCGATGATGATGCCTTCCCCAGCCATACAGGGTTAGCGTAGCAGTTTAATTACACAACTGAACTCCTTTGAAATTCCCCCTCTTCCTGTCCCGCCCCAAAATCCACACACACTCTGTAACACACACACACACACACACACACACACACCTATGATGACAGCACCAACCAAAATGTGGTTTTGAACGACGTGTTAATGGGATGGTTCCCCTGTCCCGCTCTCTCTCGTCCTGCAGCTGGTGGGGTCCAGCGCTGCTGGTGTAGGTCCCACGCCTCTCTGTCCTCACACTCTCTCTGCCTCCACCTCTCCTCCCCACACACGTCATTCCCCTTGGCGTCTCTCTCTCTCACACACACACTGATAAAGAGCCTGAGGGAAACAGATTGCATGAGATTAAAGCTTGGAATCTTGGGAAACAGAAAAAAAAATGAAATAATGTGATTAATCTAAAGTGCGGTTGGTTGTGTGTGTGTGTGTGTGTGTGTGTGTGTGTGTGTGTGTGTGTGTGTGTGTGTGTGTGCGTCTGCGTCTGCGCTGGCAGAGAGCCGCAGAGGGTGGTGAGTCTGCCCATATCGGACGTGTCTGGACACCTCTTCGCTGAAAACCATAAGTAGGCGGGTGTTAAGGATTCTGCCCCTCCCCCTCGCCCGCCTCCCCTCGGTTCCCCAGGCTCCACCCCTCCCTCTCCCTCTCGGAGTGTTATTGTAGTGTAGCTGGAGGGAGCGAGGGAGAGGGAGATTAGGCGGAGCGAGAAGAAAGTGAGCGCCCACGCTGTGTGCGCGCACGCGAGACGCAAGAGTGCATGCGTGTGTGTGTGTGTGTGTGCGGGTGTCGGGGTCTCATCTGTCGTCCAGCTGTTGGGGGCAGCGGGTCGGACGGCATGCCGGCGGAGGTCTGATTCAGCCTGCTGCTCACACCCAGGTTAGTGCAGGAGGAGACGCAAGACACAAAGAGAGACGCGAGACAAGCGGCAGAGTTTGTCCCCGTGGGCACGGAGAGACGTGCGGGACGTCTGGATGGACAGACGCACGCGGCTAGACGAGCAGCTAGACGGGCGGCTAGCAGACGAAGGAAAGCTGATACGGAATTTCTACTGCTATAGCTTCATTTTATTTTGGCTTATTTCCAACTGTGGCTTTTAGTCCTTTTGATTTCTGTTCTTTGGATTCTCTTCTCTGGGATGGTACAGTGATGCATTTGAAATGTAGTCTGCCTCTGTTTGGAAACTTTTTTAAGCAAGTGATTGTTATGCTTGGCACACAGCATTCAAACGAACAGAAGAGAGGTGTTTTGCGTTTTGTGTATTTTTTTTGCAGGTTGCTGTTGGTTGAAAACATAATCCACAGAGATTTACCTGGATTGAACTGTGTGTGTGTGTGTTGCTGATCAGTGATCAGTGTATTTTGTATTAAAACAGCAGTGGGGTGAATGTGCCTCCCAACCCACTCTGGGTTTTGGGAACCTGTCCTGTCTTCATCTGGCCTCTCCTGTGGTACAATAGCATGTAATAGATAAAGCAGCTAATAAAATATGGATGCTTTCTGTGTGTCTGCTTGGTGGTGGAGTAGTGCTGATTGGTGGTGGAGTAGTGCTGATTGGTGGTAGTATAGTGTTGATTGGTGGTGGAGTGTTGATTTGTGGTGGAGTAGTGCTGGTTGGTAGTGGTGTAGTGTTGATTTGTGGTGGTGTAGTAGGGGTGTCATATCGAAATCGATCGAAATTATGTCACAATCTCGAGCCTCGAAGTCAAAAAGAGGATCGACGATCTCTCCCTCTAAGCACCCACACTACGCAAAGTAAAGCCTGGTTTAAACTAGACACGTCGCGAGTGTCTGCGCGCCGAAAATAGCGTAATATAGCGTAATCGCGGTGGCTCCGCCCGTGCGCGCTGGCGATTCACAAGGTCGTGCACCTCTCGAATTTTGTAACTTCACGCGCGCCGCGCTTCAGCACAATTAACCAAGTCATGTTTTCTGGGCTCATACACCTTTAGAAGGTGGAATTAAAGCACCTAATTAAGTTTAATATTTATACATATACTCGTAATGATTCGAAATAATTCGCTTTTTCATCAGATTATTTAATGGTTGTTTATTTTCAAAACACCCAATCTTGAACATCTTCACGTTCTCTCATGTTTCGTCGTGGAATTACAAGAGGCTCGTATTTGTTAACGTATCAACGAATCAACACTACACCACCACAAATCAACACTACACAACTGTTCAGTCAGACAGATATTTGTTGTGAAACGAAGTAGTTACACTTTCAAGCATGTTCAAGTACTAAATTCCAGCACTTTTCAAACCTGGAACACAATGCAACATTAATTTTCGTCAGGTAAATGTTCCTTCCCCTGTTTTTGAGGGGTGTTTCTTTATACTACCACATATCGTTTCAGAGAACACTGTACAGAATATAAACGCCTCGTGCTCTCTGTCTGAGATTTTTTATTATTACATTTTTTTTGCTGATGCAGGTCCAGCGTGGCACGTGCCAGTGATTATGCCTCGGCGTGCCATAGGTTGCCGACCCCTGCCATAGAATAATCTAAAACTGGCATAGGCCTCTCTGCTGTAAATCGAGAATCGAATCGAATCGTGACCCTAAAATCGGAAATACAATCGAATCGAGGATTTAGAGAATCGTGACACCCCTATGGTGTAGTGTTGATTTGTGGTGGTATAGTGTTGGTTGATGGTGTTGTAGTGCTGGTTGGTGGTAGTGTAGTGTTGATTTGTGGTGGTGTAGTGCTGGTTGATGGTGATTAGGGTTGCAGCGGTAACCGGTTTTCACGGTATACCAGCGGAGAAACTGACCCGCGCATGCGCAACTCCGCTCCGGTTCAGCTACTCAGCACACAGCAGTGAGAATGGCAGAAACAAATTTTTTAACAAAAAAAAGGCTAAACTAAAATCAGCGGCGCAATGAACAAAGTCATGTTTGCAGGGTTCATACACCTTTATAAGGTGGAATTCAAGCACTTGTACGTCACTTTCAAGGTTCATTTCAATATTTCCCAGCACGTTAAACTTAATTAAGTTAAATATTTATACATGTACTCAAAATGATTTGAACTGATTGAAGGTGGTGTAGTGTTGATTTGTGGTGGTGTAGTGTTGATTTGTGGTGGTGTAGTGCTGATTTGTGGTGGTGTAGTGCTGGTTGATGGTGGTGTAGTGCTGGTTGATGGTGGTGTAGTGCTGATTTGTGGTGGTGTAGTGCTGGTTGATGGTGGTGTAGTGCTGGTTGATGGTGGTGTAGTGCTGGTTGGTGGTGGTGTAGTGTTGATTTGTGGTGGCGTAGTGCTGATTTTTGGTGGTGTAGTGCATTGAGTGGTTGCAGTATTGAAATGTTGTTAGGCCCTAGTTAAGTGCATGACCCACAGAGTCTCCCCTGGGACAACAACTCCATTCCTTCTCACACACACACACACACACTCACACACACACACACTCACACACACACACACACACACACACACACACAACATTCCAGGATGACAAACTTCAGTCAGTCATCCTGCCTAATTAACATGGGCACTAAGTGCGTTTTCCACCTGGGCTTTCTGCAGTTGTCACCAGGGCTGCTGTAACCATGGGGACGACCCACGTGGGGACGGCGTGCGCTAGTGTGGGTGCTCTCTTCAGGGCCTGGCACCAGACTGTCCCACACAGGTGCCAGCCCTTCTAAGAGCATCCGGACATGGAGGACCCCCCCCAGTCAGACATCTGACTCCAGTTACCAGCAGTCAGCGGATAACGATACTCAAGATGTGTGCCTGGAGCATCTGCCGCACGTTCCAGCACTGAGGGCTTGAGACGTAGGGGACCTGGTATTTAGGGGACCTGGTATTTAGGGGCGTTGGTGCAGTGCTGGGGGGGGTTGATGGTCATAGTCATGGCTCGGTCCTGACTGACAGGATCTACATGGTGGATCAGCAATTGGTATTCACACCAGATTTGGTTTTCGCTGCAAAACCTCCTTGTGTGTGTGTGTGTGTGTGTGTGTGTGTGTGTGTGTGTGTGTGTGTGTTTAGGGGCTGCACTGAGGACTTCGAGATGAAGACTCTGGAGACGGCGGGGGAAGCGGAGCCCGTGGCAGCCATCTACCGCTCTAGCCAGCGCAGTCCGGCGTGGCGCTGGGACAGCCCTCCCACGGCACACGGCAACGCCTCATCCCAGCGCTGGACCCCCCCGGGTGGCCGCACACACAAGGCCCTGGTGCCTGTCGTCTACCGCGAACCCCAACTTATTCCTACCAAGAGGTCAGACTCGAAGCAGCAACAGTACGATTGCGCCTCCAGATATTTCAGCCAGGCCGTGTTGACTCTTGCGCGATTGTGCGTTCGTGTGAGCGGCCGTGTTGTTCTTCCTGGTTTCTTCAACTTCCTCTCTGCGCTTCTCACCAGCCAGTGTGTCTCCCTCTGCCTCAGGCCCGTCAGTTACCCCGAGAACCAATACAGCGTCTCTCCAGTAGGGGGCGACAGAGCGCTGCCGTACCGCAACCCGTCGGCCAGTTTCTCGAGCCCCAGTTCAAGCCTCGGCCCCGCAGTGCTGGGGGTCCCGGGTCTGAGTGGCCCCTTCCTGCGCTACAAGCCCTCCCCAGACAGGCAAGCCACCCTCTTCACCTCCTGAGCCAAAAGCTCACCTAGCGTGTCTTAACCCCTGGGTAGCAGCAAGCCCGAAAAAACACAGTAACCCCCCTCCCCCTTCCTTTCCCCCCGATGAGGGAGAACCACAGGGTATGAAATCCGAGAAATGGATCGTTGGGGGTGTGCAGACAATTTAAGGAGTAATTGTGATGAGTATGATGTCAAACATGTAGTTGTGTGTGTGTGCGCGTGTGCACGTGTGGGTGGGTGTATGTACTGGCAAGACAAATAGTGGTGACTAATCCCTTAGACTTGCAGCCATTGTCTCCACATGTGTGCATACACGCGCGCACACACAGGTGAGATGGGGGTTAAAGCGTGTACAGACATTTGCAGACTGATTTGTGTGTGTTTGTGTTTGCGTGCCGCCCTGTTGAACAGGAGAAACATGTTCTCTGAGATCACCAGGAAATAAAATAACCGTTAAAATACAATGTAGCTGTTAGTGTTCAACTGGTAGTAATTATGTACTTGACAGTTTGTGGCGATAATTAGGGGTTATGCACGTTTTCAGTTGTTGTCATTTCATACATTTGTGGTTGTTAAGAAAACGAAGGCCTTGATTAGTACGTACTGGTTTCTAGCGTAGGAGAGCACTTTTCAAAATGGCTTCCGCATTGCAAATTTGCACTCTTCAAATATTCATGGAAACTGCAGAAGGGGGCAGGAGAATTCTCCAGCTCAGGCTGTGTGCTGCAGTAAGGGGAGACTCCTCGTCCCACACGCTGGACTCCTCGTCCCACACGCTGGACTCCTCGTCCCACACGCTGGACTCCTCGTCCCACACGCTGGACTCCTCGCTCCAACACGCTGGACTCCTCGTCCCACACGCTGGACTCCTCGTCCCACACGCTGGACTCCTCGTCCCACACGCTGGACTCCTCGTCCCACACGCTGGACTCCTCGTCCCACACGCTGGACTCCTCGCTCCAACACGCTGGACTCCTCGCTCCAACACGCTGGACTCCTCGTCCCACACGCTGGACTCCTCGTCCCACACGCTGGACTCCTCGTCCCACACGCTGGACTCCTCGTCCCACACGCTGGACTCCTCGTCCCACACGCTGGACTCCTCGTCCCACACGCTGGACTCCTCGCTCCAACACGCTGGACTCCTCGTCCCACACTCTGGACTCCTCGTCCCACACGCTGGACTCCTCGTCCCACACGCTGGACTCCTCGTCCCAACACGCTGGACTCCTCGCTCCAACACGCTGGACTCCTCGCTCCAACACGCTGGACTCCTCGCTCCAACACTCTGGACTCCTCGCTCCAACACGCTGGACTCCTCGCTCCAACACGCTGGACTCCTCGTCCCACACGCTGGACTCCTCGTCCCACACGCTGGACTCCTCGTCCCACACGCTGGACTCCTCGCTCCAACACGCTGGACTCCTCGCTCCAACACGCTGGACTCCTCGCTCCCACACGCTGGACTCCTCGCTCCCACACGCTGGACTCCTCGCTCCAACACGCTGGACTCCTCGCTCCAACACGCTGGACTCCTCGCTCCAACACGCTGGACTCCTCGTCCCACACGCTGGACTCCTCGTCCCACACGCTGGACTCCTCGTCCTGTTTGTCTTATGTTCTGACACTTAAGTTGCCACGCTTCCTTGTCCTTATACTGCACGTCCACACTGCACACTTAACAGTAGAGCTGTTGCTTGAAGTGTGTTGAGAGCCACTAGAGTTGTGGTCTCTGGAGAGCTGGCCACACACACACACGCACACATACACTCTGTGAAAGAAGGGAGAGAGAAGTTTTATTTATTTACAAACATCTGGTTCCTCAGAGTGTCCACTTACTTCGTGCAGCAGGTCCTCACCTAAAGACCAAGAGGCAGGAGGCCTCCGTACATTCACATAAACACGCGGGCTTGGGCTTCATATCAGCGCTGGAGTCCAGTGTCTGCTCCCAGTGTTATTATAGAGTCAACACATGAGGTTGTTGGAGAGGGTCCAATGTGCCATAAGTGTTTCTCAGTGTGTGTGTGTGTGTGTGTGTGTGTGTGTGTAGGTTTGGCTCGGGCCCTCGATCTCTCCAGCCTTATGAAGCTCATCTGACCCTGGATATCTCCAGCGGAGATTCATCATCTGGTTTCACCAGCCAGGAGAGCACGATGGAGCGCAGTAAAACAGGTACACACACTAACACTACTGATGCAGTAGCCATGTATACGCATTATCACACCATGCACATAACTAATTCTCAGATCACAGAATTGGTTTTGTGTCTTTTACTGAAGTGTGTTTCTGCTGCCCTCTGCTGGTTATGTGAAGTACTTTCCAGACGTAAACTGAGAAACAGGGTCCAGTTAGCTCATCATTAGAAAGTAACGACCCAAATTTAAAAAAGCAATATATGTTTAATTATTCTAAAATCTAGTTTCAAAACTATTGTTACTAAAATGTAAAAAAATATAAACGTGCCATATTTGTTAATTGTGATTTTTCACCGCAATCGAATTTTGTCATCTGCATTTACCCATCTGTGCAGTTAGAACACACACACACACACTAGTGATTACTAGGGGGCTGTGGATCACATGTGCCCAGAGCGGTGGGCAGCCCTAGCCCGGCGCCCGGGGAGCAGTTGGGGTTAGGTGCCCTTGCTCAAGGGTACCTCAGTCATGGCCTCAGGTCTGGGAATCGAACCCACGACCCTCCGGTCACAAGACCAGTTCCCTACCATCAGACCAGTGCTATGTTTTAGTACTTGTACTACTTCCAAATAAAAAGTCCGTAGCAAAAGAAAAATAAATATATCAAAAGAGAAAAAGAATTCCCGTGTGTCTGAGGGCTTTGTTTTTCCTTTGATGTTGCTACAGTTACTGTGTGTGTGTTGTGTGTGTGTGTGTTGTGTGTGTGTGTGTGTTGTGTGTGTGTGTGTGTTGTGTGTGTGTGTGTGTGTGTGTTGTGTGTGTTGTGTGTGTTGTGTGTGTGTGTGTGTGTGTGTGTGTGTGTGTGTGTGTGTGTGTGTTGTGTGTGTGTGGTGTGTGTGTTGTGTGTGTTGTGTGTGTGTGTGTTTTGTGACTTACAGAGCCCATGTGGCATGTCCCAGCTTCGTCTCGCAGTGTGTCAACAGGCGGAGCCCAGAGACGACAGACTCGTCAGGACATGCAGGGGAAGGACTCGCCTAACCGACATTCAAAGGTGAGAGGTCACCCTCGTTACCATAGCAATAACATGGCCACCATCTTTAAAGATTATCTATAAGAGCATGTATCTGCTAAATTGACACATATATATTCTCTCTCTCTCTCGCTCGCTCGCTCGCTCCCTCTCTCGCTCTCTCTCCCTCCCTTTCTCTCTCTCTCTCTCTTTCTCAGGGTGAGGCTCAGTACTCCAGTCACTCCAGCAGTAACACCCTCTCCAGTAACGCCTCCAGCAGCCACAGTGACGAGCGCTGGTTTGACGGGGTCGGCACCGGCCCCTCCGGCGCCCTGAGCGACCCCTCTGACCCCGACCCCGACCCCATGAGCAAGGGCGGCTCCAGCGACAGCGGCATAGACGCCTCTGCGCTCTCCGCGCCCAGCGGCAAGGCCACCAGGCCGAGCCGTAGCAACGCAGGCACCCCCCGCAAGACTCTCCACGGCAGCGGCCTGCAGGAACTCTCCTCCTCCGCACCTTGGCCAGGGGGGGAGGGCCGTGGGAGGGAGTCGTCGCCCGTGACGCCCGCCTCGGCCAATCAGAGCAAGAGTGGCCGCACGCGCCCCTTCCACCAGCCCGGACAGACCGGGGCAGATGGCTTCAAACAGAGGTGAGGGCAGGGTCTCCTTCATTCTGAGGATTAAAGGAGAGATGGTGTTTCAGTTTTCAGGTGGATACACACAACGACTGTAGAAACATACATACTACACAGAGTGGTGGTGAAGACAGTTGGATGAAGTCCGATGCAGAAATGGAGAGCTGAAATAGATCAAATGTTCATTTTAAAACGTTAAAATGATCCTGGCTTGGACGTAGTGGCATTGTGTTATGAGCAGTGTTCTTGTTTTAACCTGTTGTTCAACAGTTTTAATGTTTTCACTAATATATCCTGTGTCTTCTGAGTCGTGCAGGATGTGATTTAGATTTTTTTTTTTAAGCTTTAAGCTTTCAATACTGTGAGCAGATGGCAGATACATGCATGTTTATGTATGCGTGTGTGTGTGTGTGTGTGTGTGTGTGTGTGTGTGCGCGCGCGCAGAGCTTGCTATACCCCTCAAAGCTACAAGACTCCTGCTGTGGCTGATAAGCCCAAACCTTTTAGAGCTTCCACAACCACACCCACTTCAGGCTCCGCCCAGCTGTCTAGCTCCGCCCCCAAGTCCTTATATGGTAAAAGCAAGTCAGGCGCCTGGCCCCAGGAAGAGAGCAGCCCAGTGGCCATCAGCTGTGGCTCCAGTACACCAGACAGCAACGGCAGCAAGTGTGTGTGAGTGGCTCTGTTCACACGCGCCTCTGGAGGGGTTGGGGCTCTGCACACTCATTCTGAGGTGTGTGGGTGTGTGTCTACAGACAGGTGGACGTGAACAGTAAGAACGTGTTTGGGCAGCCGCGTCTGAGGGCCTCTCTGAGGGACCTGCGCTCCCCCCGCCGACCCCCCCACAAGAGCACCATCGAGGACGACCTGAAGAAACTGATCATCATGGACAACCCTGCAGAGACGCTGCAGCAGGAGTCTGTGAGTTACACACACACATGGCCAAAAGTTTTGGAATGACACAAATATTATATTTTCACAGGATCTGCTGCCCTCTGGTTTTTGTGTGTTTGTCAGATGTTTTTATCACATACAGAAATATAATTGCAATCATATTATGAGTAACAAAAGCTTTTATTGACAGTTAGAATGAGTTAATGCAGCAAGTCAATATTTGCAGTGTTGACCCTTGAGAATTTGCAGTGTTGACCTTTGCAATTCTCCGTGGCATTCTCTCAATCAACTTCTGGACCAAATCCTGACCGATAACAGGCCACTCTTGCACTGTCAATGCTTGCATTTTGTCAGAATGTGTTGGTTTTTGTTTGTCCACTCGTCTCTTGATGATTGACCACAAGTTCTCAATGGGATTAAGATCTGGGGAGTTTCCAGGCCATGGACCCAAAATCTCTGTTTTGTTCCCTGAGCCATTTAGTCATCACCTTTGCTTTATGGCAAGGTGCTCCATCATGCTGGAAACGACATTGTTGATCACCAAACTGCTTTTGGGTGGTTGGGAGAAGTTGCTCTCGGAGGACATTCTGGTACCATTCTTTATTCATGGCTGTGTTGGCTTGGCTGAGAAGCCACCACACACATGAATGGTTTCAGGATGCTTTACAGTTGGCATGAGACAAGACTGGTGGTAGCGCTCACCTCGTCTTCTCCGAACAAGCTGTTTTCCAGATGTCCCAAACAATCGGAAAGGGGATTCATCAGAGAAAGTGACTTTACCCCAGTCCTCAGCAGTCCACTCCCTGTACCTTTTGCAGAATATCAGTCTGTCCCTGATGTTTTTCTGGAGAGAAGTGGCTTCTTTGCTGCCCTCCTTGAGACCAGGCCTTGCTCCAAGAGTCTCCGCCTCACAGTGCATGCAGATGCACTCACACCTGCCTGCTGCCATTCCTGAGCAAGCTCTGCACTGCTGGTAGCCCGATCCCGCAGCTGAAACACTTTTAAGAGACGGTCCTGGCGCTTGCTGGTCTTTCTTGGGCGCCCTGGAGCTTTTTTGGCAACAATGAAACCTCTCTCCTTGAAGTTCTTGATGCGATAGATTGTTGACTGAAGTGCGATCTTTCTAGCTGCGATACTCTTCCCTGTTAGGCCATGTTTGTGCAGTGCAATGATTACTGCATGTGTTTCTTTAGAGATAACCATGGTTAACAGAAGAGAAACAATGATGCCAAGCACCAGCCTCCTTTTAAAGTGTCCAGTGGTGTCATTCTTACTTAATCATGACAGATTGATCTCCAGCCCTGTCCTCATCGACACCCACACCTGTGTTAATGGAGCAATCACTGAAACGATGTTAGCTGGTCCTTTTAAGGCAGGGCTGCAATGAAGTTGAAATGTGTTTTGGGGGATAAAGTTCATTTTCTAGGCAAATATTGACTTTGCAAGGAATTGCTGTTAAGCTGATCACTCTTAACAATATTTATTAACAGTAATTAATAACATTCTGGAGTATATGCAAATTACCATTATAAAAACTGAAGCAGTAGAATTTGTAAAAATTAATATTTGTATCATTCTCAAAACTTTTGGCCATGACTGTACTGTTGCAGTAGCCATGTATACGCATTATCACACCATGCACATAACTAATTCTCAGATCTCAGAATTGGTTTTGTGTCTTACTGAAGTGTGTTTCTGCTGCCCTCTGCTGGTTATGTGAAGTACTTTCCAGACGTAAACTGAGGAACAGGGTCCAGTTAGCTCATCATTAGAAAATAACAACCCAAATTTAAGAAAGCAATATATGTTTAATTACACTCACACTCGTACAGATAAACCACAAATGACCCTTATAATTGAAGGAACATAACACACTAAAGCACCATATGTGTATGTGTGTATTTGTAACCCTTTGTGTGTGTGTGTGTGTGTGTGTGTGTGTGTGTGTGTGTAGTCCCCTCGGAGGACCCTCCATCGCACCTTCTCAGACGAGAGTTTGTGCAGTGGCCGTAGAGACAGTACCTACGCCAACACGCCGCTGTTTGATGGCACGGCGCCGCCCAGTGACCTGCTCTTCACCTGCACCCTGCCCACCCGTCGCCATGGCCACGGCTCCAGCCAGGGGGGCCTGCTTCCCAATAAGAAAGGTGAGACGTCCGCACGTGTGTGCTGGACACACACCTCCAGGGTCTGGGTTACAGTCAGGTGCAGCCATAACATACCAGTACAGTAATGGTTCAATGAAGATCTCCTAATAGTACTAACACAAAGCTGTGTGTGTGTGTGTGTGTGTGTGTGTGTGTGTGTGTGTGTGTGTGTATACCAGTGCCTGCGTTGTCTGCGTCTGAGCTCTCTCTGACAGAGGTGAGGGATAAGGTACCCCCCTTGCGGAGGCTTGACCCGGGTCTCATGCCCCTGCCTGACACTGCCACCGGCCTGGAGTGGGCCAGCCTCGTCAATGCCGCCAAAGCCTACGAGGGTGAGGGTGTGTGTGTGTGTCTGCGTCTGCCAGCCATTCTTCTGATCTTCTGAGTGTATACACGCATGGTCCAGTTCACCAACACGTCTGTGTAGTCTGTTATCTGACACTGGGAGAATGATTCCAGCAGAAGAGCCTGTGAACACACACACTGGCCACTAAAGCCCAGAAGGGTGCTATGGTACCCAGCGGGCTGGTACCTGATTCTGGGCATCAAGCTCACACAGGCCCACAGAGTGTGTCGGGGAGTGAGCTGCTGGAACAGAAAGGGGTTTTAAATATTTGACCTTTTAAGCTGAAGAGGGGATACATATATGAGGGGGTATAATGACACTGTGGAAAGAACAAATAATGAGATGAAAATAGTGACAGAGTTGAACAGAAAATTTTTAACAATAGGTTTTATTTAATTAGCTAAACGAAACCTTCCCCTTTGATTACTGAGGTTAGGATCATATGTAGATACATTATTCATCATCACACATTGTTGTAAGTCATGGGAAATACCCTGCTAAGGTCATAATGTGTGTGTGTGTGTGTGTGTTAACAGTGCAGAGAGCGGTGTCCCTCTTCTCGCTGTCCGAGCCCCCAGTGGGAGGGGCTGAACTGAGGCCTGTTCTGAGTCCCGTGCCCTTCCACACCCCCCAGACGCCTCGTGCCACGCCTACTTTCAGCACGTAATTATTAGACGCTCGGAGAACATGCCACTCAACGCTGACTAGACACGCATCTCAAACACCACACGATAAAATATATACATGTTCTTCAAGTCTGCTTTTACATCACAGTCCATACGTTTAGTTGTCTAAATCATATACCGTATGCAGGCCCGTTGACAGTCTTGCTGGGGCCCGGGACAAGAAAGATTCATGTACCCCCCCCCCCCCCCCCCAGCGCGAGGGTTCGCGCGAAAATGACGTAATCGCAGTGGCTCCACCCGTGCGCGAGAGTCTCGCGCGCTGTCGGTTCGCGAGGTCGTACACCTCTCGAATTTTGTAACTTCGCGCGCGCCGCGCTTCAGCGCAATGAACAAAGTCATGTTTGTAGGGTTCATATACCTTTATAAGGTGGAATTAAACGTCACTTTAAAGGTCCATTTCAATATTTTCCAGCACGTTAAACTTAATTAAGTTAAATATTTATACATATACTCGAAATAATTCGCTTTTTATCACATTATTTAATGGTTGTTTATTTTCAAAACGCCCAATCTTAACGTCTTCACGAGAACTGTTCAGTCAGACAGCTATTTGTTGTGAAACGAAGTAGTTACAATTTCAAGCATTTTCAAGTACTTTACCCTAAATTCCAGCACTTTTCAAACCTGGAACACAATGCAACTTTAAAATTCGTCAGGTAAATGTTTTTCCTTTCTTTTCTGCGCTCCAAATTTCTGTATTTACTTTAACTATCCACCACTGTATTTCCCGCTGTTGGGCGGATACTGGCCGGCTACAGTCGGTGCTGGATCAAACCATTTTCCAGTGGGAGGCGGGGGTGTATACACTTAATGGAAAATATGCAGATAGGTAAAAAACATATATATTTGAGCCATTGAGCTTATTATGAGTACATAATTTTATATTAATGAAAGATTTCAAGATTATTAAAAAATTATAGACTTTAAATAAAAAATAAATTGCTGGGCTCTTTGATGGGCCCCCCTGGCCCTAGGGCCCGGGACAACAGACCCGGTTGTCCCCCCCTGTCGACGGGGCTGACCGTATGTAGGTTCTGACAGATTCTGTGTGTGTGTGTGTTAGGGAGGAGCTTTCCGGTGACCTGTCTGGTCGGCTCCATCACCTGGAGGTCATGCTGAGGCAGCTTAATAATGACCTGGAGAAGGTGAGCTCCACCCAGCCCTCCTCCACCCTCACCGCCTCAGTCACACCGCTTGCTCTGTAGTCCGCCACATCATACACATCCTAACTCCCCCCTCCCCACCCCCTCTCCACCCCTCACCCCCACCCCCTCTCCACCCCTCCTCCACCAACCCCTCTCCACCCCTCACCCCCACCCCCTCTCCACCCCTCCTCCACCAACCCCTCTCCACCCCTCACCCTCACCCCCTCTCCACCTTCCTCCTGTCCCGCCCTTTCAGGAGAAGAAGGACAAGGTGGCGTTGTTGGCCGAGATGGCCCACCTGAGAGAGAACAACCAGCGGCTGCAGGAGGAGTCGCACCTCACCAGCGAGCAGCTCCGCAAGCTCCTCTCCTCGGACAGGAAGTGACCTCCCTCCCTCTCTCCCTCCCTCTCTCTCGGTGATGGGGGTAGGGGCGACCAGAGGACGCTCGTGGCTGCTCCTGTTGTCTTTGTTACTGTGGCATATTTTGTACAGCATGCTCACACAAACTGTACCCACAATGCCCCTCACACAAACCGTACCCACAATGCCCCTCGTCTCACCACTCTCCTCCGCCATGGGGGCGGCGCAACCAGCCTCTCCCAACACACTGCTGAGCGCTGAGGCTGTCCGAGACGAAGGGAGAAGAAAAGGATGAATGCTGAATGAGAAAGGTGGACCGAGGTTTCTCGAGTCTTCCTGCAACCTGTCCAACACGAGGTCTTGTACTGGAAGAGGAGACGTAGTGATCACCTTTATTTTTAGAACTCGTGCAAAAATCTCGAGTCTCGAGTCCTCGTGTGAAAAAGAGCAAAACCTTCAGTGAAGGGAGCACTATGAAGACATTCCCTTTGAAGCTGTAACTCTGCTAGTGCTTAATTTCCTCGATTTCTCTCTCTCTCGTGTGTGTGTGTGTGTGTGTGTGTGTGTGTGTGTGTGTGTTCGTGTGTGTGTGTGTTCGTGTGTGTGTGTGTTCGTGTGTGTGTGTGTTCGTGTGTGTTCGTGTGTGTTCGTGTGTGTTCGTGTGTGTTCGTGTGTGTGTGTGTGTGTGTGTGTGTGTGTGTGTGTGTTCAATGGACAGGAGTCTTAAAACGCTCAGAGGACACCAAACATGAGCCAGTTGAACTGAGAGATATACAGACTGTGCAGCTAGCATTCAGAGAGGCCTATTACTGTACATTCAGCTCTTCAGCCAAAAAGAGTGAGAGATTTGATCCTGTCTTGAGACTATGTTTCCCAGCATGCACTGTGGAGCGTGCCAAGGGAAAACATGGTACTGTAGTTTTAAAATGTGGTACAATTCTCTTGGACTAACTCACATTATATATATATATATATATATATATATATATATATATATATATATATATATATATATATATATATATATATATATAATTTATATTTAAGTATGAAATATGAATCTATGTAACAATCGGTGCAGGTACATACTCAAAGTTGTAATGTTTTTAACTCATCGGAGAATCAGCTGCTGGTATACTTTGATCACAAAAAGCAGTCTGTTGTCTACCTTACTAATGTGCTGCAGTCAGTGATTATGAACAGATTCTTCATTGTCTGTACTTAGGACTGTTCTTACAATTTTTTTCCATTTACCCCCATGTACACACGTCAGTAACTGTAAGTGACATGTAATTGGCAATTCCCAAAGTCAGTCATCGTTACTAGAAGACACTCGGTCAGACCATCATTGTCTGCAGTCATTGGCACGGCATACAGAAGGAAAGAAAGACAAAGATCTTTACTCAAAGTGCCACCGCCATTACTGTCAGACGGAAACTGTACAAGACACGACCAGTTAAAGCAACTGCTCCTATAACTGTGATGCTAATATCAAGATTTTGACTATATGCATGTGTATGGATGGAGCCTGGTATATGTATGGGAATATTTGTGTGTGTGTGTGTGTGTGTGTGTGTGTGTGTGTGTGGAAATGCGTGTGTGCAGATATGCACGGCCATCGTTCGGCCACGAAGTGACCATACCGTATGACAGGAAATAGCATTTTCCCCTCTTTGTATGCTTTGGCATAGCACTGTGTATACAATCTGGCATGTTCAGACACTGTATATCTGTATGCAAAAAAAGGACACAGTTACGCTCCCACCACCCCTCTCTGGGTAGGATGTGGTTCATGCAGAATCTATTTTTCTATTTACCTCTTGGTTTAGCTGTACCAGGTGACATGACTGTTGGCAGAAATGGCTGTTTTGGGGGGTAAAGGAGAGGCTGGATCATCATCTCCTCACTAGGTTGCACACTAATAACTTCTTGAAAAATTCCTTAGCACTGTACTGAGATTACAGTGGCACGTCATAATTTAATAAAACTAAAGAGGCCTTTGCTTTCAGGAGCATATAGCAGTTTACATTAACTGGATTAATAATTAGGGTTTCTTCTGATATGGAACAAATGCCCATCAGCTAGCCGGAGAGACTGTCAGTGAATGACTCAAACCAGCCCTATTTATTGTTCTTCATTCAGATATGTTCACTACGCCCATGTACATATATCAGTGACTAGAACTGACTTTAATCTGGTCTAACTGGAAGACATCATCTCATCTCTCAGGACCCACAGTTTGTCCTCTCAAAGGCTTGAACTATTTATTCTATTTATTTGTGTTGGCCAGAGGACGGCATCTGTTTGATATACTTCAAGTAACTAGTATGAGATTACATTCACACACACCTGGCCAGCACTGGTATACCCTGAGTTTTTAGATAAAGCTCTTTTATCCTGCAAAGGGACATGTAACAGTTAAAAGAAGGTTTTATTTGTCTGTTTTACGCATACATTTCTGTTATGTTTCCCACCTTAGATTAAAACATTTCATGTATCAAAAAGAAAACTTTCAACTGCTGGCATTCACCTAAGTGGAGTGTATGCATTAATCATTTCCTCAGCCTGCTTCTTCCTCTCCAAATGCCATCATCGCGCCCATGTCTCCTCACCATGACAACTACAGCTTTAAGCCACGCCCACAGTGTGTCCGTCACGCCAGTGAGAGCTTCCCCAGACACTAGGACCCTCACTTCAAAGCCTGTGGCTTCTTGTGAACACAGGCATCATCAGTTGTCTTAATTATTTTAATCTTTATGTCCAAGGGAGAGGTGATTTAAAGTTTTCTTGTTTTATATTTTAAGCTAAATATGAGTGATCTACAGCTATGAGAATCTGTGGTGCACATGAAAAAAATCCATAAAACTATAGTCAAATGGTAAAACTTGCTGTGTTTTATGTGTAAAATTTTGATTATTTATTTTTTTTCAGCAACCATTCTTTAGTGAAAAAGTATAGGAAAATTAAAGATGGTTGAATTTTGTTTGTCTTACATCAGCTATTTGATGTCTAATCTTTTGTACAAAGCTGATTTAATTTTGTATGGTTTCCCTCATTGCTCTCTGTTAGCTGTACTCTTTGTGCATGAAGCAGTGGTTCCAATGAACAGCAAAAATCAAACCACTGGTTTCTTTCATTTTCTTCTGGGAACCTTGTATCAATGAGTGCAAATCAGTTAGTGTGTAAATTATGTTTTCATTATTTTATAAAAATTAAACTTAAAAATATTTCAGAATAATGAAACTTTGTTTTGTGTGAACATACATGTTGATGAGATTTGAGACCAGTGGACAAGGGATGGCTCTTCCTGAATCCTAAGAACCTCTGCCTAATGTGATTTGCCTTAGTAGGGAATACGGTTATTACAGGCACCTAACGAAACTTGAGATTTTTTGACGCTCAGAGTTGAAAATTCCTATGACTGAGGTAACATAAGCACCACTAACTCCATAAAATCTAATCGTTTTGCCACTTTATTTGTTTCATGGGGCGTTTTGTGTACATTACAGTTTATTTAAGACTGATTAGATCTTTTACTAATGCAAAACAGTTCTCAAAGCAGATCGGTTATAACGCTCTTCATGAATACAAACCACATTACAGTCTAGGGTTTTAACCATTTTTTTTTACAATAGATGTAGACTTTTGTATATTTTTATAGTCAGTTCCCAAATGTCCAGAGCTACATTGTGATTGTACAGTGTGTCTTAATTTACAAAGAAATAATCTGACATATTAAAATTATAATTTACAAAAGGCATGAATCAAATTGGGTCAAAACTCTTCTGTTGTGTGTATAATTTAGTAAGTTAGGTTTGGTTTTCAGAAAAGTATTGGGTGGGGGTACATGTTCATAACCATGTTTAACAAATGGACTAGACTTACAGCACCAATAATAACTACAGAACCTATTTGGCGAACAGCCTTCATTCAGCTGTTTCTTAGAATAAAATTCGTTTTAAAACGTATACGTTTTTCTTCAAGCTCATAGAATAAATGAGAATCAGTCGGCATAAAAAAAATCACTTTCCAGTAGTCTTGATGTACCCGGTATACTGTCCTGAAGATCAGTCTGTTAACACACGAAAATGTCTAAACAAAGCAGATAATGCAGTCCATATGTGGGGAACTAGCCTAGATTCCCACACGAACTCTACTTCACATTTATAATGGTGTCAGATTTGTCTTTAATTTTTGTGATTAGATTTACAAACCTATTATTATAGCGCCATAAAAAATATAATACACAAGATAAACTGCGTTTCTGTGTATCCGAGTGTGGAAGGTGTGCCTGAGGCCCATACACCAGTGGTCAGTTACAAAATGCATTACATCAAATGTCAACATAAAGACATTTGAGAGACGTGAAGGTATCCTCGGTCGGACATGGCGCCAAAAAACGACGTAAGTTCAGCCTACGTCACACACACGTCATGTGCCACGCGGACAGGGAAGGCGGAAGTGCATGAGCACCGGAGATATGTTAGCCGGCCAGCTAACAGACTAACGGGAGGAAGTTTACTCGCGTCCGTCACCGCCCTCTCCACATTTAATCCGGTATGCGCACAAGACTGCGATACGCTTCAATATAAAGTAACTTTTTGAAGTCTTTAAACGTCCGCCATGCCGTTCCCTCCGAGCGTCGTGTGAGGTATGGACTACGTGTCCGGTGTGAGGGGGTTATTGTCCGGGTCTGTCGGGTCCTGTGGGAGAGGTGACCGCTGGTCCGCTGGGTAACTGGGTGACGGTACCGCTGCAGCTGAGATGGTGGCCAGCGCGGCGGGACGAGCTGCTCAGAGAGGAGCCTGTCGTGTCCGGTGTGTGGTCGGGCTGTTCTCACCCTGCACCTCACGGCCAGCCCACTAAATAACTGACGTGTTCTTTGGCTGAAAGTGGACAACCTGCTGCCCGCTGGTTCTGTACACCTCCAGTATGTCGAAAAGCGGCCGAAGATACAAACATTTGCAGGAGGGCGACGGCAGCGTGGCCCCCGGGTGTTGGCCGAGGAAGCTCCGCGCCCGGGTGCTGCTGTGCGGCCTGTGCTGTGTCCTGTCGTTGGCCTTGAGCCTGGGCTTATACCTGTCCAGCGAGACGGACGGCGGCCCTCCACCCCAGGCCGCGGATTTATTCAAGGACAAGGTGGGTCCCCCCTGTATGCATGTCATCATAAACCTGCTGGTTTAAGTTGCGTGTTTGTGGCAGATCCACACAACAGATGCAGGTCATCACTTGGACAGCACCCAGTAAGTCCAGCACCCAGTAAGTCCAGAGACCAGCACCCAGTAAGACCAGCACCCAGTAATGCAAGGTGGATGATTTAGGATGGTGTCGGGTGAAGGAAACCATGGGAAGTTGAAAGATGAGTTGCATCTTGTTTTCACGTTCTTGTTCCATTGATTGAGTGGTGTGACATGGTTATGAAGTGGTGATTACAAGTTGTAATGAATGTGCTTACTGCAGGTGTTTAGTAGGTAGTAAAACGAGGATCGAGCCTCCTCTGTTGTCTCATATTCAGTGTCTGAGTCAGAAGGATATACAAACTGTTTTTCTTGGTGTCAGCATAAATAAAAATACATAATGATGAAAACACATATTGTGCACGATACAAAATGATAATATTAAATAATATATTTACTGTATGGAGTGTGTACCACAGATCACAGCTGAGGGACACAGGAAGGTAAGGAGACCTTCACTCTCTGCAGGGAGGTGCAGGAATGTTAGAGGGGGAGTCCAGGGTGTGATGGATCAGCCATGATCTTTATTAGGGATGCACCGAAATGAAAATTCTTAGCCGAAACCGAAAACCGAAAATGAGGAAACCAAGGCCGAAAGCCGAAAACCGAAACACCGAAATACATAAAGCACTTTGAGTTACATGTATGTATGAAAGGTGCTATACAAATAAAGATTATTATTATTATTATTATTATTATTATTATGCCAATTATTAGTAACATTGGATTTATGGCTAACCTCACTAAAATCAAGGCATTGCTATTCAAAGAATAAATCAACTACAAAATTTGATTTGTATATATTTATTTAGCACTGACATTACAGTAATGCATATTATAAAATAAAATTAGTGGTGGGCCGTTAACGGCGATACCGCTGACAACGGCCGACCACTAATTAAATTAAACTCGCTTGCAGACCGTTTTTATCTGAGAGGATAAATATATGTATTTTATACGAGTTAAATTTAGTTATAACTGACTGGCCTGAAAGATAAATATAAATTCTCTCATAAAAACGTGACGTGAGTTGCAACAACATTAAACAGCTCAGGTAAACACACTTCTGAGAAATGTCGTCTGCTCGGCAAAACATAACGGGGCTCAATGTGCTCTATTAGCCTACGAAATCCCTACGACAGAGAACGGCTGATCGTCTAAGGCAACGAGTTCCATAATTTTTGGTGTAATGTCTTTTGCCTCGGCGCCATCACTGGAAAACTTTTTTGCTAGCTTTATCCAAATAAGCGCGTGCAGGTGGCGATTTTTGCTTGCGTCATCACAGCACATTGTTTCGGCCGTGTTGTTTCGGTGATGAAAGTATTTCGGCCGAAAACCGAAAATGCAAATTTAAGCCATTTCGGCCGAAAATTTTCGGTGGCCGAATTTTCGGTGCATCCCTAATCTTTATTGCCAGAAGGGTGCAGGTCACCCAAGGCTTTCACTGTAGCTTCTGCTTACCGCAGGACCAGATCAGCTACAATAAGGGTGTAAAGAACCAGGACTGGTCGGAATTTCATGAGCTGAAGCGCATGCGTCTTTAGACCTGCTTGGCAGCTGTGGCTGTGTTCGTAAGCCCGTTGGAAACCCTTTGCAGTACAGTACGTTGGGAAAGCTGCAGTAGTGAAGAAGGGAAGCTGTGTGGCAGCCTTTCAAATCCATAGCGGTTCCCACAGTGCTGCGTGCGCTGGACTTCAGACTGTTTGCTTGACATCATGACGCCAGCCGGCTTTACTAGAACGATGGCAGGCGTGAGCGTGAGAGCCCACCAGGTGCTGCGGGATCAGGTACAGGACCAGGTGCTGCGGGATCAGGTACAGGACCAGGTGCTGCGGGATCAGGTACAGGACCAGGTGCTGCGGGATCAGGTACAGGACCAGGTGCTGCGGGATCAGGTACAGGACCAGGTGCTGCGGGATCAGGTACAGGACCAGGTGCTGCGGGATCAGGTACAGGACCAGGTGCTGCGGGATCAGGTACAGGACCAGGTGCTGCGGGATCAGGTACAGGACCAGGTGCTGCGGGATCAGGTACAGGACCAGGTGCTGCGGGATCAGGTACAGGACCAGGTGCTGCGGGATCAGGTACAGGACCAGGTGCTGTGGGACGCAATTGTTCCCAGAACTGCTAGAACTGTAAACAAAGGTAATGCTAGATGGACTAGATTTACAATCAGCCATGAAATGTCTACAGCACTCGTGTAGAAGCAGCAGGCTAAATAAGATCAGCTATCACGGAGCTGTCCATCTTAAAGTGGCTCGGAGAACGCCAAAAGACAATGCCTAATGGAAGACCTTTGACCATGAGCAGAAGCAAGCCAGTTATCACACTTTTCTACATTAGCTTCACCACCTCATTCATCAACCCTGACCTTCTTACAGCTGAGGAATGGAGGGGGGGGGGGGGGGGGTTGTGTAATTTCCCAACTGTACAAGCAGCTTGTCAATCAAAAGCTGAAGGAGGTGGAGCCCGACTCCTGCGGGTCTCTCTCTGCTGCTCATTCCAGCCTCTCTGATCCACATCTGCACAGTTCTCCCACAAGCCCAGGAAGTGCTCCCTGGCGCAGGTGCACAAGATGGCCGCCCAGGTGGACGGGACGCGTCTGTGGGAGAGCCAGTTGAGGCCCATGTTGGTGGAGCGAGTGCCAGGCACGGCGGGTAGCCAAACAGTGCGGCAGGTAGGACCCAGGAGCGCTCGCCAACAAGGGCATCCTGGGGCAGCCATTTTTCTTTTTTTTCCAGGAAATAACTGAATATCCCCATACAGTACAATTTTGATAATAAAGGCAATGGTGCAAGAATTGGCAATTTTCCCAAAAATTACTATCATGTAATACATATAATATTTTTGGCAATTTTCAGTTGATATTATCAATTCAGCACATATATTTTTTTAAATATTGCAATGTTATCTATTATCTATTAAATAGATTATTAAAGCAGATCCAAACATTTAATGTGATCTTCTTGACAAAATACTAAGGTGATTTCTGTCATCATCTTTTAAGCTTCCACAACAGTTGAATAAATGCTTGAACATTGTAATCAACAGCTAATCATGATGTATATGTACATTGGATCAAGAGAGTTGCAGTAGTGTCAGTGCAGGCATCATTGCTGCAGCCCCTCCCAGTGTGTGGTAGGTGTGGTCCAGCTCCGTGACGGGTCTTCTCCTTGTGTGGTCAGCACATTATCAGGCGGCTGCACTCCCTCTCCGCGGGCTGGACGGTGGACGAGGACACGTTTGAGTCGGCCACGCCCAAGGGCCCTGTGACCTTCAGCAACGTTCTGGCCGTCCTGGACCCATCTGCCCCACGCAGGCTCCTCCTCGCCTGCCATCACGACTCCAAAACCTTCCCCCGCGACCCCAATGAGCCAGGACGGGCGTTCGTGGGCGCCAGCGACTCGGCTGTGCCCTGCGCCGTGATGCTGGAGCTGGTCTCGGCGCTGGACGCCCAGCTCGGGGCTCTGAAGAAGCAGGTGGACACTCCACCCTCACCTCCGACATTAAAGCACATCACACAGCAGACACCCTGGAGCTGGCTTCAGCTTGGGGGGGGGGGAGTTAGACGGACGCTCTGCTTCATGGGTGTGGTGTTTCCACGGCTTAAAGCAGCAGGCCTGGGAAATGAGGTGAACGTAAAGAACTCAACCCGGCTGTTGAAAACCAATCCTAGGTTGGCGGGGTTTTTTTTGTACAGTGGTAACAGTGCCTGTTTAATTTCGTGTGTGTGAGCCATTTGAGAGACAAGAGTGTGAAATGGAGCAAGGCCCAGACCCTGCTGCCTATGTGGCCGTCACAGAAACTCAGCACACAGACACCGTGTACGGAGCCGCCCATCACGGGGGGGGGGGGGTGTTATTTTTTTTGTTACCCACTGACTTAGGACATAAACATAATTTTTAACTGTTAATTTCTACAAATATAAAGCGCAGTTTGTCAAAAATCATGTTTAAATTGTCATCAATAAATTTTTGCCATTACAAAGAATAAATACAGTCCCCAGTCTCCCACCAACCAGCGAGGAAGGGGGTGTGGTAGCAGTAAATTCAAACAAAAACACACAAGAGGCCTTTAGGTGTTCATTACTGAAAATAGGAAAGAATACAAAATCTCTTCAGCTTCTTACACCACCAAACCGTGAAAAAGGTGCTCTGGTTCAGAGCCACAGCATGGACATGTGGGACTAACTGGATCAGGATGAATCATGGCTGGAGTGGCACATTTCAGAGTTCCTGTGCTCTTGATCACACCCCCCCCCCCCTCCTCTTTTTTCTCCAGAGGTCGGTGCTGACTCTGCAGCTGGTCTTTTTTGACGGAGAGGAGGCGTTTGAGGAGTGGTCTGACAAAGACTCCCTCTATGGCTCCCGCCATCTCGCTGAACTCATGGGACACACGCCCCACCCTCCTGGCTCCGCCCACACCACGCAGCTGCACGCAGTGGTGAGGCTGCGTGAGAGTGTGCGTGTGTGAGTGTGCGTGAGACGTTTGCAATTGTCACGTATTTCAGTGCTCCTCCGGGACGCTCACTCTCTTGGATGTGACTCAGGACCTGTTTGTGCTGTTGGACTTGCTGGGAGGTCCGGAGCCCCTGATCGTCAGTCATTTTGATAACACCGCCCGCTGGTTTGACCGGCTGATCGCTGCAGGTCAGTAGTCTTGTTTTTCCTCTCAACTTTTCGGACGCGTCAGAATTTCTACATCCTCATGCGATGGGCTCAGACTGCAGGTTTAGGGGTTCTCCCCCAGACCATTATCAAGAAGAACCAGATATGTTAAATGAGACACTTGGGCCGTCGTTGCTAAGTGATGACATTCTGTGGTGTCCTGCTGTCTCAGAGGCAAGACTGCACAGACAGGGCTTGCTGTCCTCCCACCCGTCTGAACAGAGCTACTTCAGGAGAGACTTTTACCTGGGCCCAGTGCAAGACGACCACATTCCCTTCTTACATCGAGGTGAGTGATAGCCAGGATATATGTGCATGTCACACACACACAACAAATCAATGTGCATTTGAGGACTTGTACAGTATTTACTCCAGTGATACTAGTGACACTACTAACGATGGCATAACCGCGGCGCTGTTGGCGCCCCCTACAGGTGTGCCGGTGCTCCACATCATCCCCACTCCGTTCCCCTCCTTCTGGCACACGCTACAGGACACAGAGGAGAATATGCACAGGCCCACAGTGGAGAACCTCACCAAAATCCTGGCCATCTTCCTGGCTGAGTACCTGCACCTCTAACCGCGCGAACGCACACACACACACGCCCCGCAATGACTTCTAAACACACAGACGTGCAGCAGTGAATACAGATGGTGCTTCCTCAGCCAGGAACCAGCATGCGTACCGCTTATGGCGCTACCCCGACATTTGGAGCACATTTATCTGCTGAACAGAACCATGGGTACCAGCGGCCATGAGCCCGCCTGCTTCGCAAAGCACCACAAAGCTGCAGGAA
The DNA here is from genome assembly GCF_052324685.1 of Brachyhypopomus gauderio. Taxonomy (NCBI): domain Eukaryota; kingdom Metazoa; phylum Chordata; class Actinopteri; order Gymnotiformes; family Hypopomidae; genus Brachyhypopomus; species Brachyhypopomus gauderio. Next base: position 20,167,464 of record NC_135212.1, read on the forward strand.
CTGCAGGAGACCATGCAGGACTTTTGTTGTTGAGACTTGCTGCCAAAGAACACACTCATCATCATCCTGTGGATTTGACAGCCTTTAACTTCAAATCTGTGAATTTGAGCCATCGGCCACTAAGCGCTTGCTCTGTGTGTGCAGGTGAGCAGTGGTGGTTGGTTTTGGTTCTACTGTGATATGTCTTGATATCTGAATAATAAAAGTCTTTTAAGAGCTGAATCTGGTTGGGAATCCTGTTTCTCACCCATGTTCACACATGGCAATTGTGAGCTATCTAGTATTTCTGTTCTAATTGAATCACTTGCTGCTAGTTTCGAGTACAAGATCAACTTTCGAGAACTGGAATTTCTTATTAAAAGGCAAACATTTAATGTAATATGGTAAAAATAAAAAAATATACAATTAAATAATAAAATTCATTCAATTGTTGAAGTAACAGTTTCAGTAATAAATACGCTGTTGGATGATAAATGGTGGGATACTGGATTGTGTTTGTTGCCAAAGCTTTTTTTTTCTTCTTGTTTACCACAAACTTTGTGGTATATAAATGCAAACTAACTGAATACTCATATTCACTGAACAAGGTTTGCTCTGATTCAAAAAAATTATTCAGTCTTGAGAAACCTGAGGTGAGTTTGTTCAGATATATCAGTTCTGTTCCATTCCTGTCAACGAGTGTTCTGCAGTGAAAAGCAGATGTTGTTCAGAAACGCACTTAATAAACTGAGGAAACTGGACCTTTGGCCATTTTTTTATTACAGTGCAACAGTTCTTTCTAATTCAAATATTTTAAAATAAGCACAAAAAACATTTTGAACAGTTCTTTTTCATTCACGTAGAATTATGTCCCACAAAATTTGGCTTATATGGAGGGAAGCTTTCCTGCCGCTAGGTGGCAGTAGTTACCAGTGATCATACTCAGCTGTTGAAATGGGTTTTGTGTGGGGCCAGTGTGCAATGAGGGCCCGGGCCCGACCAGAGACCGTATATATAATACACGGTCTATATATATATATATATATATATATATATATATATATATATATATGGGCCCGGGCCCTCAGTACAGGCAGTAGGGTCCAGGTCCCAGGTGTCTGAGGGGAGGCGGCTGAGCGCACGACAGCTGCGCACAGGGGAGAAGGGAGCTGGGGCTCACTGGAGGTGAAAGGTCATCTTCAGAAGTCTGGATCGTTCGCCTCAAGATTCCGTCGTAGTACGACGACTGCTGCGGTGAGGAATTGTCCGATTGTCTAAGAAACATCAAATAAGTCTTGAGTTTGGAGACAAAAAATGTATAATTCACATAGTTTCTGATCCGAACCAACCAGACTCCGGGTCAGTCTCACTTCCCAAGCCCCCTGTGACCTGACGGGCGGATGTCTCACCCTCTGCGTCCCCGAGCTGCCCTGTCGCGCTGCCGCCGGTTCTTGAACCAGTTGCTGACCTGAGTGGCGGTCAGACCCGTAGCCGCGGCCAGGTCCCGCTTCTCGCGTGGCGATGGGTACGGCTTCCGGCAGTACCACTCCTTCAGCACGCAGCGGGACCTCTCCTACGCTCAGACCGAGCAGGATGGCAGATGGTTAGACATTAAATTTATACAAACAGTTATGACCATCTCCTAAATACCCTGAACATTTTTATAAAAACTACATGAACATTAAAGGCACGTAGGGCATCAAACCTCACCTTGAAACAATAGCTCGTCTCCTCTCCATCCCAGATCGTCCTCGGCAGCGGGAACTTACGGCGCACGCGGTATTTGCCCACCGCCCCTAGGGGGCGCCCTCGCTGCAGCTCCGCCTCCAGGTAGTGCGCTCGGAGCCAGAGCTGCTGGAGAAGCGAGTGGCTGCGAGGGGAGAAGGCGTTGCCCTCTATGAGAGCGTACAGCTCTGCAAAGCGGCCCTGGTGGAAGGCCACGGCCGCCCGGGCCTTCAGGACGCTCTCGGTGCTCGGCTGCAGACCCGGGCAGCAGGACTGGGAGGGAACGGAGCGGAGGAAGACAGTCAGGCGGTCCATGTAGCCACTCTGGAGCAGAACTTCACATACGCATGCCACTTGATCTTGGGAAAAGCCCATTGCCATGGTCACACCACAGATGTACAGAGAAGTCCAATTCTGTGACAGGAGGACACAGAAAAGTTTTAGTCATTCAGTTCTAAAGTATTACACCATGACCCTACTGAATATAATTGAATATTATGACTCTGTGTTTTATGACTATGTTTTAAATCACTTCTTAAGTGTGCTTTAGCAGCAGAGCCAAAAGTTGTCGCATTTTCTTTATTGCAATTAACGTCAGGAAATCCATGAAATGTCCTTTTTTTTTTAGAATTCAAAGTTTTAGAATTTTAGAATTAAAAATACCTTCTTTAGGATCCGTGCTGAGTAGAATATTTTCCTTCTCGTGTGGACGATGCCTGGTGTCCTCTCATGGCAACCCGCAGTGCTCCAGTAGTCTGACTGTATGCTGCCCAAGCAGCTAAGCGTATGTCCCAGCACAGGAGACCGCACTGCCTCTACCTGGGCTCACCTGAGAAGATCCACCCACTCAGGTACACTTGGGTAACCAGAGACCATGGGGGTTACAAAAACAATGACATGTACTGACACACACTTTGTGTTGAGTCGTGCAAACACACAAAATGTATGTGTGTGTGTATGTATATATTAAAAATCTGTGAATCTGTAATATCTAAGATAACAAGAAAAGGAGTAAATTTAAATATGAATGAAGTTCCATTTCCAAATCAAATTAGGGCACTTCGATTTGTTAACTATATTTGGTTATTGGTGCGTCCTACGTCATACATATTTAAAGAGAGAGGTGGAGTTATTTGGCTCTAAATGTATACTGTAAAATCTTCAGCATGAAGATAGCACTGATGTCCACAATGTCCATAATTAATATATAAAAGAAACAGACATGGACTGAGAATAACTGATTAATCCCTTGTTAAGCAAGACATTTGCAAACATTGGAATGATATACCAAAAACAAAAAAAAGAATGAGACCAATCACATAATTTTAAAGAAGGTTTAATACATCATGATAAAACTGAATATAAAAAATAAAATAACTATAACAAGTACAAACATCTCTAAAGAGAGATGTGCCGTTTTATCATGCTGGAGGAAAAATAGGAAAAGAATCCCTTTTGTAAATGTAGAGAACATTTAAAAAAATCTTTGGTTTGATCAGCTGCATATTTTCCTCTGGGTATAGATGGAGGTGGCCATGTATATGTGAGAGTACTATAATAACCTATAAGAAGTCACAACATTTATCATTTTGTAACAGCTACTGCAAAATTCACTCACTACCCGTCACACTTTCATACATTGCAACATTCATGAGTGGTGGAACCGTCACAGAAATTCCTTTTGTTTCCGTCATACAAGAAAAGCAAAGCTACATTATCCAGCTGTGTGGAAGACAACAGGGAAAAACAAAACAAAAAAAAAAACCTTTGGCAAATGTGACATGAAATTCCAAATACACGTGTAAAATACAACCATTTCCAGAAAGGTATTTTAAAACATATAGTACAGAAAACAGAAGAGGCTTGTTTTGTGATGGATCATTCAGTGTACACCCATTAAACACCAGGTCCACGAACATCAATATGCCACTTCATAACTGATAAATGCCTTAAACACACAAATTAAAATATGTAAATAGGACTGGGGAAAGTTGGGAATTAACATGTGATTATGTGTACCTAAGGTGGGGTGCCTCAGGTCTGTGAAAGAAACTATACAGTCTACGTAAGAGACAGACACAAGATTACAGTTAAGGAGCTTAGGAAATTAATTGCACAAGTTCTAGATGGCTTCTGTAATACCAAGGATATTCCAAAGAAGAAATAATGTAATGAGTAATGTTTTATGGCTAATATGTGCAAAATATTAAGATGTCTCCTCTGTGGAGCAATTGTTTACTGGAAATTACAACAAGAACAGGTGACATACACACAGGGGTCAAAGTCATGATGTAGTACAAGGCCTGTAGTCTTCCTCGCCACCAAATCAGACTGATGATGCTACAAAAGTGAGCCGGGTTGATTACAGAACCAAAGGGTGGACATGAGTTCACTTACAGCACACCAGTGACGGCTCGAAAGGAGCTTTGCACGCATGAAGCCCTTCATGAACAGTCTTTCAGTTTAAGGCTTGGCCTGAATTTGCAGAGCACAATTCAGTTTGTGAACAAAATTCAGTAAAAGATGACATTTTTCACAACAGAAAAAAAAAACACTTTCCAACATGCAAAAGCCAAACAAACTGACATGACATTTATACATAAATGGAAAAGATGTAGTGTGAAAACTGGATTGCAATCAACAGTGTATGCCCTGTTTCAGCCAAAATGTCATGTCAGGAAAAAACAGGTTACTAAACTATAGCTTTACTTCTCTGAATAGTAACTGTAGTTACACCACATCTCTCTACTAACACTACTCCCAAGTTGGGGTTACCAATTCACTTTTCAGTGGGGAACCTAGTCATTGCATAGATAAAAAACATTAAAATATAAAAGTATCTGAATCTTTTTTTAAATAAACTGGCCAACAATGCCTTTTCAACACATGTTGCACTGTAGTGATAAACTGGAGTGTCTGATATCACAAATGTTCGACTAAGAGGAGCAAGATCTTAGTGAACACGACGTTTCACGCAATATTTAAACTCAAATAACAGCTCCCTCCTGTCTCATTATTGTCCTCTGCTTTCCTACAACATCTAAAACCATCTGGGCTGCCCACCTTTTCTTAGAGACGACAGGTTTAATGAGCAGAACTCAATCATAATATTGTTAATGGTTTTGTGCCATCCACATAGCATTTGGCATAGCTGAGACTCTAGTAATGCTCTGAAGAACTAGTTCAAACTTTAAATGTACATGAATGATTAATAAAATATACATGTATATACACACACACACACACATACTGCAGAGACTATGCGGAAGATGATGTGTAACATAATAAAGTAGCTAAAACCGATGATAACAGTATTTTACCAAAATGAAGTGTTTAAAACATTCACAAATATCTTCCTATTGAGGAGACAATGAGAAACTGTAAGCCACAGTGCACATGATCTTGGTAGCCCTCACACAACTGCAGACCTGGTTCAGCCCATGTGAAGCAAGCCTGTTTAAAGGAGTAAAGGCCAGCTTCTTCTTATACACTGTTCTTAAATATTGAAGACGTCTAGTAATTGTAATAAGTTTGGACTATGGCACTGTCACAAATGCAAACGGTCACTGTGGGCTGTAAGCTGGATGAGTGAACTTGCTTCCAGCAGTGGTTGTTTCACACGCGTGCGCCAAGTTACTTCCTATTTCAATGTCAAAGCATATTCTTGTATCTGGGACGTCGATTATCAACAATGTCACGAACAAAGTCCACAGACACTAGTAACTCCTTCAGTTCCTTTCTGAAATGTGCTGCAATACCTGAAAACTGTGCTCAGCACCAAAGAAAATACCACAGCAACATGAATATAGACTGTATATGAACATAATACAAGGCACAAATGGGGGATTCCAGCTATCAAGACCTAACATTCAAACTGCTTATATAGACATGATTTTCCATGTAGACTTCCTCATCTGTGGCTTTCAACCTTTGATGCTGGTCAGAAGCTAGGCTTTTATTTTATTATTTTAATTCTATGAACTGGCCAACAGTGCCAGCATTCATATGCTGCGTTGTAGTGATACCCTGGAGTGTCTGATAAATCACAAACTACTAGGAGTAGGATCTCAAACTAGTACAGACTAGTTGCATGACTAGCTCATGTTAACATGCATAATTTAAATTGAGAATAAAAAAAACCTACAGCCTTGCCTTCAAGGTGATGTCACATATCTAAAGATTTCTATTCCACCCATGCGTGCTTTAGGGATAATAGACATACTGAGAATAACTGCCATGAGATTTGGTGAGCAGTATTAACAGATTTAGGCCACACTGGTGTCCTGGGTCTCCCATGAAAGAGGGAAGGAAAGAAGCCATCAGACATCAGTGTCCAGGTTCCTCATTGAAGTAAAACTTATGTTTTCACTAAATGTTGATTTCACCAAAGTGTGCAATCTGACTATCCACCTTCTTAGTTATCAGCACTGGTCTCCTGCATATTTTAGCAAAAATCTCCAGACGTAGTGGGGTATTTTCAGTTTACAGTGAAGATTGATGCTTCCGAGGTCATACAAGGAGTGTAACCTAATGGTGGCTGATTTCAATAATATGGACCCATAGGCCCAGATGAGGGGGAAAAAGTTACAAACCCAGTTCGTCATCCACAGGGACGGACTGCAATTGTGTAAGAATTTTTGAGTCGCCATCCATCTCCACATCATCCAGATGAACCTCCCTTTCTAAGTCAGGAGATGACGTGCCCAACAGCAGGGACTCTCCACCTGGTAAGCCCAACAGAGCTGGGTCCTCAGGCAGATCCCCTTTGCCACGTACATCAAACAGCGTGAGGCCAGTAGATGAGACCAAAGGAACGGGGCTCCACGTTGGTTGAGGGAGATGGGAACCACTAGAAACACCACTGCTGATGGGACTGAAAGAAAGCATGCTCTCAGGGCTAAGGGTCTGCTGAGATGGCAGGACACTACTCGGGGTTGGGGTTGAGGAGTCTGGAGTGTTTGGAGAGGTCCCAGGAGTAGCGTTGGCTAGAGTTCCCGGATCAGGATTGCAGTAAAGTGTAGATGAGCCAATGAAAGGAGAAGACTGCAGAGGACTGGAGGTTGTGACAGAGGATGAGGAAACTGTCTGGTTCTCTAATGAAGAATGAACTGGCACGTGTTCCAGACCGCTGCTGATAGCATCCGAGACTGGATTTTCAGGGACGGATTTAACAGGCACACTGGTGAACTGTATGCCAGTCGGGATGGTGAGGATGAGTTTGCCATTCTGAACACTCAGGAATGGGCTGCCACCTGCCAGAAGGAAGTTACCTGAAGACAATAAAAGAATGATCCAATCTCATTTGGTTGTGTAAAGAAGGAATGTTTTGGAGGCATTATGATACAAACATTCGAACAGCCTTAATCGACAATTTCAGAGGAGTTTGAAGATTTTTTGTAAATTCTGTGTGCATTTTAAGCTAATGTGCCTTCAAACTGGATTGCTGTTCCTTCCTCTAATTGGCTCTGAAACTAGTATACTATAATTAGTTTAATCCTAATAGTGTTACTGGTGAATAAATGCTCTGTGAAAGACCTTGTAATCACTTTTCAAAGAGATATTCTCAATTCTCAAGATTTTAGTGCACCTTGACTACAAATCCGTAACTCCTCAATTTTGATGGTAGCTATAACATTGGTCCCAACATTTATCATTGGTACTTGTACTAGTCCTTAATGCAGCCCAATTAGTTCTTTATGTTGATTTAAATATTTAAGGCAGCACTACAGGTATTTTCAAATGGCAAATCCTTTGGATTTTTAGGTATTACAGACCAAATATGAAGCCAATACATTGTCATTATATATTTTTATAGGTAAAAAAAATCATATTCTGCAAATCCAGCTTTGCCCTATAAATAATTAGATAGTGTTACTCCTTGCCATTCCCTTGCCATCCATCAATACTGTACCTGTATAAAATCCTGGACATGCCACAGGTCTTACCTGGAGGAGTTGAAGGCAGCTGAATCACCCCTGAATTAAGAAGCTGGACACTTGGAATAGCCCCACATGTAGGTACACTCTGAGGAGGACCAATTTGGCTAATACGTATGGGTCCCTGGGCAACACCAACGCCTGCTCCACTACCAGAGGCTAGAATCTGGAAAGAGCCTCCATTGGATGGGATTGACAGAGAAGATGCAGCTGGGACCACCTGAGGAAAAGAAACAGTTCCTGTAGGGGCTCCAGCAATGGAGGACACTGGCATAAGTTGGGGCAATGGGAGCAGCTGGGGTGGCCCTGTGTCCTTGGACTGTGAAACTGGCACAACCTGCATTGGAGAGGAGATGGGAAGGACTTGGGTTGCCATTGGGGTCTGTATTTGGGAGGTGGTAGCTGAATTGCACTGGTCTCCCAGCTGAAGCGTCAGCCCTTGTGGTAGCTGTCCATTTGAAACTTGGGAGTGGACAGACACAACCGTGTTGTCACCAACTGCAGAGGAGCCATTTTGAGGCTGGACTTGAGAAAGCCTTGGACCAAAGTGCAGAGTTTGGCTCTGAAACTGAGGGATGGAGCCGTGGGGAAGTTGAGGTGTGATCGGGGACACTGGCACCAGCTGAGGGCAAGATGACATCTGAGTCCCAGATGGCTGCTGCACTAAGTGGGATACTGGGATACCCTGGATAGAAGGTACCACCTGGGGCAAAGAAAGGACCTGAGGGCTAGAGACAGTGGAAGATGCAACCTGAGAGATAGAGGTGGTAGGGTTCAACTGAGAACCAGTTGATGCCAACACCACGACCTCCGATGGTTGAGTGGGTTGTAGTGACACCACAGGGCTAGAAATAATTGTACCAGATGATGAAACTGTCGAAGAGAGGATCCCATTTTGGGTCAGCGCCAGTGAAGTCGGACTTATCACTGTGGAAGAGATTGTGGATGTTGATAAAGAGGTGAGAGGCACCGCCTGGGTGCCATCGTCATTTTTCATCACAACACTTTCTGAAACATTAATAAAATCTAACGGAGATACACAGCGGTCAGAAACCTTCGTTTCCTCAGTTAATGGAACAGGAAGTGTATTGGCGAGGGTGGCTTGGGGGTTTAGGACCACTGTAGATAGACTAGCCCGTGTATCCAGATCTGTACCACAGTGTTCCTCTGTGCCAATGTCATTCTCACTGCCCTTAGAGATAACCTGAGCCCCGTTGAGCAACAATGGAGGGTTTGCGGCAATGGAACTAAGGGTGACCGTGTGGCCGTCACTCAGGGCAAGTCCATTGATGATGACCCCAGTTCCTGTCCCTGATAGCAAAGGGCTTCCATTGAGCAACAGGGGGTGAGGACTAGTCAAGAATCCACCTGTGCTGTTGAGAATGAGCTGACCTCCAGTATTACAAGATGCTCCAGAGAGGGATATGAGAGAAGTTGTTGAGCTTATGGCGTCTTGAGCAGCAGGTTTGTCAGTTATGTCCTCCAGATCTGCTTTACTAGCTTCATCCTCTGTGCTGTGGTTTCCATCGGATTCACTGAAAGTCATACATAACACAACATGAGATGAACAACTGTAACATGGTCAAGTAACACCACCTTCATTGTTATCTTAGTACAGAAAAGTTGTACTACGTACTAGACACGGCCAATTCCATAATGTTGTGTAGACCTGTGCTGTCACTATAAGTCACATAGGAAATCTGCAGCATGCATTGCGGATAAAAAGGTCAATAAGTGTGAACTGACAATTTTATGTTCCATAAAATGGGGTAATGAGCCATTACCCACATATATATATATATATATATATATATATATATATATATATATATATATATATATATATATATATATATATATATATATATATATATATATATACATATAATATATATATATATACATATATATATATACATACATATATATATATATACATACATATATATATACATACATGGGTCAAAATGGGTAAGCAAACTATGATGACTTTCAACTTGATAGTTTAGCTTGGCTGTATTCCTAACCAAATTGCACAGTAGGGGCGAGAACGAGTTTTCAAACCTGTGAATTACAAATCGTACGTGTGTTTACATGGATGCAGCCACGAAGTCGCTAGGTTTGCTTCATGGAAAATTCATTTTTAGGAACGTAAAGTGTTACCGGAGCGGAGCTCGGAGCGGTCGTTTTCTGCATGGTCCTAGCGCTAGATTTGTCGCTATTTAAATATTTTATTTTTAACCGTTAAAACTGCAGAGGACCAAAACCGGCTTTTGAAAATGCCCCCCCCCCCCCCCCCCCCCCCCATTACGTTCGTGAGGTTAAATGTATGAAATTTTGGCTTACATTTCAAATATCATATTTAGCTGAATAAACATGTTGTCAACCCCTTTTAATGTACAGTATGTAGGCTTACAAATTCATGTTTAACTGAATAAACGAGTAGCCTACATTTTATTGAGCATGTTTTTTTTCTTCAAGTATCAAAGTAGAGCAGCTTCCTCAAGCAGTCATTGATGCATTTTGGAAACAGGAGATGAGCCCCTGGTCTAATGCACCCTCTGTATTAAGAAACCCTATCTCAAAAACTGACTTTTAGTCGTTACTTGGGTAGCATGCATATGAGCCATTTTAATATAGATTAATCTAGATTAATTTCAAGATTTCAGTGAGATTAATCTAGATTAAAAAAATTAATCTATGCCCACCCCTAATATATATATATATACACACACTGCTCAAAAAAATAAAGGGAACACTTAAACAACACAACTCCAAGTCAACCACACTTCTGTGAAACCAACCTGTTCAGTTAGGAAGCAACACTTGTTGTGCAAATGGAATAGACAACAGGTAGAAATGAGAGGCAATTAGCAAGACCCCCCTTATAAGGGAGTGGTTCTGCAGGTGGGGACCACAGACCACTTCTCAGTACCTATGCTTTCTGGCTGACGTTTTGGTCACTTTTGAATGTTGGTGGTCCTTTCACACTCGTGGTAGCATGAGACGGACTTTACAACCCACACAAGTGGCTCAGGTAGTGCAGCTCATCCAGGATGGCACATCAATGCGAGCTGTGGCAAGAAGGTTTGCTGTGTCTGTCAGCGTAGTGTCCAGAGGCTGGAGGCGCTACCAGGAGACAGGCTAGTACACCAGGAGACGTGGAGGAGGCCGTAGGAGGGCAACAACCCAGCAGCAGGACCGCTACCTCCGCCTTTGTGCAAGAAGGAACAGGAGGAGCACTGTCAGAGCCCTGCAAAATGACCTCCAGCAGGCCACAAATGTGCATGTGTCTGCACAAATGGTTAGAAACCGACTCCATGAGGATGGTATGAGGGCCCGACGTCCACAGATGGGGGTTGTGCTCACAGCCCAACACCGTGCAGGACGCTTGGCATTTGCCAGAGAAAACCAGGATTTGCAAATTCGCCACTGGCGCCTTGTGCTCTTCACAGATGAAAGCAGGTTCACACTGAGCACGTGTGACAGACGTGACAGAGTCTGGAGACGCCGTGGAGTGCGATCTGCTGCCTGCAACATCCTTCAGCATGACCAGTTTGGCAGTGGGTCAGTAATGGTGTGGAATGGCATTTATTTGGAGGGCCACACAGCCCTCCATGTGCTCACCAGAGGTAGCCTGACTGCCATTAGGTACCGAGATGAGATCCTCAGACCCCTTGTGAGACCATATGCTGGTGCGGTTGGCCCTGGGTTCCTCCTAATGCAGGACAATGCTAGACCTCATATGGCTGGAGTGTGTCAGCAGTTCCTGCAAGATGAAGGCACTGAAGCTATGGACTGGCCCGCCCGTTCCCCAGACCTGAATCCGATTGAGCACATCTGGGACATCATGTCTCGCTCCATCCACCAACGTCACGTTGCACCACAGACTGTCCAGGAGTTGGTGCATGCTTTAGTCCAGGTCTGGGAGGAGATCCCTCAGGAGACCATACGCCACCTCATCAGGAGCATGCCCAGGCATTGTAGGGAGGTCATACAGGCACGTGGAGGCCACACACAATACTGAGCCTCATTTTGACTTGTTTTAAGGACATTACATCAAAGTTGGATCAGCCTGTAGTGTGTTTTTCCACTTTAATTTTGTGTGTGGCTCCAAATCCAGGCCTCCATTGGTTAATAAATTTGATTTCCATTGATGATTTTTGTGTGATTTTGTTGTCAGCACATTCCACTTTGTACAGAACAAAGTATTCAATCAGAATATTTCATTCATTCAGATCTAGGATGTGTTATTTGAGTGTTCCCTTTATTTTTTTAGCAGTGTATATATATATATATATATCTCGAATGCACAAAATTCAAAATGTGCAAGAGCGACTTACAAAAGTGCTTTGCATCTGATCTCAGAATTCATCCTAGGTAATAGTACGGATAGGCCAGAATTCAAGATACCATTGAGTCATGGTAGTCATGGCTATGGCAGTCATGGCCTGGTGATAGAGAACTGGTCTTGTGACCGGAGGGTCGTGGGTTCGATTCCCAGACCTGAGGCCATGATTGAGGTGCCCTTGAGCAAGGCACCTAAACCCAACTGCTCCCCGGGCGCCGGGCTAGGGCTGGCCACCGCTCTGGGCACGTGTGATCCACAGCCCCCTAGTAATCACTAATGTGTGTGTGTTCTGACTGCACAGATGTGTAAAAAGCGGAGGATACATTTTGATTGCGGTGAAAAATCACAATTGACAAAATATGGCACATTGAGTCAGACTACTACTAAACTACAGGAGTCAATGTCATTACCTAGTGTTTTGCAAGTTAGATGTTTGCCAAGAAGCACAAATAACCATAGACAGACATACAATTTAAGAACAACTGAAAGTGGTATCAGCTGAGTCTGTCTTCAGTCTACACTTGAAGATAGCGACTCTGCAGTCCTAGCAGCTAATGGAAGATTGTTCCACCATCTTGGAGCCAGGACGGAGAATAGTCTGGAGCCTTGTCTTCCATGAGACTTTAAGCATGGAGTTTTGAGTCGAGCCAATCTTGAGGTTCTGAGTGTTCGCTGTACGGATCGGCTTTTGACCATGGACATCATGTAGGGAGGAGCCAGTCCATTTTTGGCTTTGTAAGCAAGCATCAAGGTTTTATATCTGATGTGTGCCGCTACTGGAAGCCAGTGAAGAGAGCGTAGCAGAGGAGTCACATGTGAAAACTTGGGGAGTTTTGAAAGACTACTTTCAATTAATACTTTTAAATAATATTAGATGCAAGTAGCTGCAAAACTACAACCCCAAGTAACATGTAGGTACAATCTATCTGTATTGTTTTCTGCATTATTAATGGTTTTATCATATACAGTGAGGAAAATAAGTATTTGAACACCCTGTGACTGCAAGTTCTCCCACTTATAAATCATAGTCCTGTCCCATGTTCAGAAAAACCCCCCAAAGCACAATGCTTCCACCACCCCCATGTTTCACAGTAAAGATGGTGTTTTTGCGATAGAACTCATAATTCTTTCCCCTCCAAACACAGCGAGTGGAATTGAGATCAAAAAGTTCTATTTTGGTCTCATCTGTCCACAGAACTTTCTCCCATGACACCTCTGGATCATCCAAATAAAAATATTTTTTAAAATCATACATTATGATTTCTAGATTTTTTTAGAGTATGTCTCTCACAGTAGACATTCACCCAAGATGAACATTTCAGACCCCTAAGTGGAAGAACATGCAAAGTCGCATGTTCGCATAGGCACTGACGTTTTGTGCTAAACAAACAGATTCTATTGCCTATTAATTAGTCCAGGCTCAACGTGTTGTGTTGAAGAATTATTAGCTCATGCAGTCCAGCGTGACTCTTCATGCCTCACTTAACTACGTTCAGGAGAAACAGCAAATTAAAAGAACTTCAAAAGGTCCATTAATCTGTCTCTCAATCCGTGATGAATGGAGTGGTCAGACGTTCATCTACTCTGACAGCAGCCATTATATCCAACTGTTCCCATCAGTGAAGTCTGGAGTGTTTAGCTTTCATCATCTAACCACAAATTCTTCTGATAAGAGACTAGACAGCATAGTAAGCTGTTCATCGTCATCTCCAGCGACAGTTCTAAGCCTAACTTTACGTAAAATCATGTTGCACCGGTTATGTCAAATCTCCCCCAGTTTTTTAGACTGAAAAGTTGAAAACGTGTGGCCTTGCTATAAATCCAAGAAATCGGTAGTTTGTGTTGCTTTGCCTTAAGCTTGGAGCTGAACGCACAGGCCCGTGTGCCGCTGGGAGACATCGGTGCAGGGTTTCAGGAAACGTGAGCCGCTCTGGGTGCCGCGAGCTCACATTTCACAACAAAGCAACACGCGTCCAGTCGCGCGCTCCGCGATAACGGCGACGACGTCGCGTCCTCACACCGGCGACTACACGCAGAAATGCATTGACCTCTCAACACCTTTCCGATCCAGAAGCGTAATCAAGACCAAACGCCACCTTGCAGACACTCAAATGGTCACCGGTCTTCATTTGGAAATCGTAACGGCCGCCTCGCCGTTTCACCCGCGTCCGTTTAATAGTGTTTATAGCCACGATATCATGATATTAGTAATGCACAGTCTCGAGAGGCAGAAGGTGCACGTGAAACCAACCAAAAATGACTAGGCCCATCATCTTTAGAGCAACAAAGAGATCACATCTAACTTTGTCCCTGATTCACCTCCATCTGTCAAGTATTATTTTGTTTACATTGACCTATTCGGTTGTAAATGTACATATCTGTTAAACAAATCAACAAACCAGGCATGTTTGTATACATCTGGGTTAAAGATAGTTTAGCTGCACCTACACACCTCAATACTGCAAAATGTTTCCGATTACTTACTCTCATCTTAAACTAGGAATTTACCTTTTACTGTTGGTACCAGAAGGGGTTCGGTCTCTCTGTCGGCGATTCTTAAACCAGTTGCTAACTTGAGTCAAAGAAAGTCCAGTGAGTTTGGCTAAATTCTTCTTTTCGTCTGGAGTGGGATACCTGTTGATTTTATAGCATTCTTTTAGAGCATTTCGTGACTTTTCTTTAAAGCAATACACGGTCTCCTCTCCGTCCCAAATTGTTTTTGGCAGAGGAAACTTTTTCCGAAGTCGGTATTTGTCCACGGCGCCCAGGCTCCGACCCCGGGACCTCTCTGCCTCCTTGTACCGCGCCTGCAGATAGAGGTCCTGAAGGAACCCATGGTTGCTCGGGTGGAAGTCGCGACTCTCCAAAATCGCATACAACTCTTTGAATTCTTCCCGGTGAAAGGCGACCAAAGCCTGGGCCTTCAGAAGGGTCTCGTTGCCACGTAGCAGGTCAGACGAAGGAGGGATGGTGGTGAGGAATCTCCACAGGCGATCCACATTACCCGCCTGCAGGAGCGCTTCGCAGAGACATGCGACTTGGTCGGTCGAGAAGCTCAGGGCAGAGTTCTGGAAAGTTTTGAGCAATTGTTCCGAAACTTCGTCGGAATCCGTCTCTTCTTTAACTTTGGCTTCTTCTTGTGTGGACCCCCTTTCGCTATTCTCGGTTTGTTCTGTAGACTCCAAAGACAAGGAAGCCATTTTTAGTTTAACTTTTTTTCTTTCAGTTCCTCCTCCCTCCCCTTCGCTCTCTCTACCATTCTCCGTGTGGGCGAGAGCTGCACCAGACTGAGGCGTCACGCCCCTACACCCCCAAATACCCTCAAACACCCCATTCAAACATCGAGGCTATACTGCAACTGAAGTAGTGAAAATATCTTGACATATTTCGGTAATTTCTTAATCTCATGGCACAATATGTTGACGTGTATCTCACATTAACTTGATTTAAGTTTTTTTTTGTATTAAACATGTTCGACGTTTATTCCGATTTGCTTGTTGTGTCACTAGTGGTCGTGTCACTGTTCAACACTGTTTTTGTTTTTCTCTCGTGAGGTGCAAATTGCCCTCAGAACAGACGTCACGCAAATCTGCTCGGAGGAAATAATATCAACATACAGTCTAATATTACGTATCAGCGTTTTACCTTGTAATGCTACCAGTGGTGGTGCTCGATTTTTGTACACCATGCAGTATCTGGACCCGTACGATTGTAAAGCTGCTTTGTGACAACATGTGTTGTAAATATATATTTATATATAAATAAATTTGACTTTGACTTTAATAATCTCAGATCTACTTCTCATGTTGGATGTGGGCTGTTTAATTAAAGGTTACAGTAAATATACAGTACAAATATACAAATATATCCACACTGTACATTTGGCCAGTAGTATGTGTCCAATAGTTAAACTAAGCACTCTACAAATGAATACATTGATAAATATGATAAATGTTTTGTTGCATAACCAGTATGCAAACATAAATCCAGCAAATATCTTTTGAGGTTTTCAGAGTTAACACCCTCTGAATCTGATAATCGACAACAACTCAAATCTAACTAATGGCAATTATTATTATTATTATTATTATTAGTATTATAGTTGTTTAAGTGTTACATTTTAAAAAGCGAGCCTTGCAGAATAATAAGGTGACTCCTAGAATATCACAGTGACAGCTGTCAAAGACCTCTGAAGTTCAAACGTAATGCTGTAGTGCATAGACTACCCAAATGAGAGAAAGGGCATTTGTTTGTACACTGGCTAGAAAATTCAAATGACATATATTATGAATAAAAGTCATTATTTTACAAGCATATTATGAGTGCACAGATCACATTCAAATTGGGAAAAAAAAAACATTTTTGCGTGTGGGTATATGCATATGCCTGTGCGAATATTTTTGTGTATGTGCACATCAGCTTTGCATGCTGGGTAGACAGGGTGAGTGAGCATGCTTTTACATGTAAACAGTGACACACCTGGAGGCAGATGGATAGAGGGAGACAAGGCAGGACCTAATGCCTCCACACCATCCTTCTGAAAAATGTAAACTCCACTTCCACGGGAGGAGACAGAGGGCAGGGAGGGACTGTGGGTGGATGGATGACACCACCTGCCCCCATCCTCCTCTGCACCTCTGAAGCAAGCCTTTGATCTTCTGTATTTGTGCCTGTGCACACTTGCCCTCCCAACTGACGAACATCAATCTTTTAGAAGTACAATAGTATCTTGTATGTCACATTTTCAAGCTTTCATTTATAGGAATATAACCAAGACACACTTTTAATTATCAGTGTTGGAATACATATTGAGAATGTAGCTCATATAACTCATAAGTACGTTATATGAGTTACACATAAATAACAACACGTTTTGAACATATATGAATGATATGATTTACATATATTCTATTAACATAAACTTGTTTTGCCTCATTTAACGTCAGAAACACTTTTGCACAGCTGATGATGGACCTCTGTTTAATTAGATACGGTCAGATATGTCTTTTTACCTGGATAACTTATGTTTTACCTGAATAACGTCGGATATTCACGATAACTGGATAACTTAGGCTCCTCTATTTAATAGGAAGGGCACTAATGGTTAAAAAGTCGAATTATCAGTTGATGCCTTTTAAACATAAGCACCCTCGTGTGGAAGATATAGGTGGTGTCTCTCCTGGGATATTCTGGTATAGTTTTTCTTCAGTAAGACATAATCTGATTGGGTCTACATTTCTGAACAGTTACACACCATTGGACAGAGTACCCTCAAAGTTTAAAGTAAAACAACGTCCCATTGGTCAGCTTTTGGTCCCGCCCTTGCGGCCTGTTTCCATTTGACCGACACTGAAGTGGGTGTGCAGAATCTTCCAGAAGCGGGCGGTGGCCTTTTGCTCGGGGGATCGTTTTCAATTCTTCTGACGTTAGCTAGCTAACTACAGCACCCACGATACACGTACACAAAAGACTCGGGCGCTGTATTGACGGACTTCAGTAGGGACGAACTCGAGAATACGTTTACAGAGGTGTGAACTGGTTGAGTTTGCTTGTTTTGTGTTTTTCCCACGTTAAGCAGTAATTAAAGGCCGCGTTAATCCCGGAGCAGATAGCTGTGTGCGGGAGGATGGAGGAGCGCGTGGCCGTGCTGACCAACCCCACGGTGTCCGTGCGGATCACCAGCACACTGAGCTCCTTCGAGGTGAACCGCAGGTTTAACCGGGGGATCACGGTGGCGGAGTTCAAGGTACTGCGTCATTTCGGAACGGGTTAGGTTGGTAGCTGGCATGCTACGAAGTTCACTGTTTGAAAATGTTATTATTCACACCATGTCTGGAAAAAGACGGAACATGTACAGCACGTTTAACTTTGTGCAGATCCGACATGCACATTCGTTAACGATTCGGTCCAGCTCATTTGTATCCACAGGGTTGCCAACTCTCACGCATTGAGCGTGAGACACACGCATTTGACCGTTTTCACACGCTCTCACGCCGAAAAAAAATATCCAGTTTATTTACCTCAGATCCACATATATGATTCAATACGTTACTAGTTCGAAAGCTCTGGCGCCATCCACCGGCGATATAACACTGAATCTGTGTCCATTTTACGTTCGCCACACCCCCCCCCCCCCCCGGCTCAACAAAATACACTCGCCACCGGCTCCAGGTTAAAATCTCACTCCAAGCGAACGTCAAAAGTTGGCAACCCTGTATCCATATATTAAAGAAACCAGGATGCTACGGCGTCCGTTTGAGAGTATATTGGCCATTTATTGAACGCCATATTTATGTTCTTTTAATGTTGCTGCCGTCATTAGAATTGTATTTTGCTGTATCTAACATTTTGGGGTGTGTGTGTTCCTCAGAGCAAGCTGGAGCTTGTAATAGGTTGCCCTGCTGCCTCTATGGACCTTCAGCTGTTCAGCACTTCTGACAAGTTTCTGCAGAATCTTGATGATAATGATGCATTGCTGGGTTCCTACCCTGTAGATGATGACTGCAGAATACATGTGAGTCCAGATGGTGCTATTGCTAGGGCACAGCTTTAGATACTGGACATGTGTTCATCTGACCTGGCTCCTACTTTAGACGTAGGCTAAATAATCTTTCCATTTACAGTTGATTACAAGCTGCATGCAGACCCTAAGCCAGACATGTTTGATGTGATTTTTGAAAAAGGACAAGGGACAGTTTATATGTCCCTTATGTTTTGTAGTGTGTTTTTATATGTCCTTAATTACCTGTTTGGATATTCTAACTGTACATCTGTTTGAAAACAGGTTATTGATCGGAGTGGTACTCTTTCTGGAGCTTTCAGTGATTTGTCCAAGGTTGAGAAATACGAGATCTCTGACGATGCATATGAGAAGAGAGCAGGTAAATAAAGAGGAAGGAATCGCTTGTGATGGGTTGTGTTGTCACAAAGTTTACTCGATTATACCAGAAATGTTTGTACAGAAATGTTGACTGCTCAACATAAGGCAATCCAAATCGTCCTTGTGAATTTATATGTGAATCTTCCTGGTGTTTACTTTCTGAGAATAAGAAAGTGTCCTCATAGGAGTTTGACCTCATATTTAGTCTTCAGCCATTTGCACATTGAACTTTGCAACAAAGCTCCTTGTCCTTTGCGGATTTCCCTTAGATTCATTGCGAAACTTCAAGAAGAACATGAAGGTTGGGCGCTTCAATGAGGAGAACGTGGCCAAACATGAGGAGTCGGTCGCTCAGAAAGAGGAGGAAGAGAAAGCTGCATTAGCCTTGATCACTGTTGGCAGGCGCTGCCAGGTTCAAGTTGCCGGGCAGCCCACCAAGATCGGCACAGTTATGTTTGTGGGTGAGTCAGTCTGAAGCTTGTGTTCATTCTGATAAATAATTCAGTTGAGAGAATTCATTGTGTGGCCTACGTGTCAAGAACTAGCATCAGCATGGTTTTGTTTTGGTAAGCAGGGAAGAGAAAACCCCAGCCAGTACAGATGAGAGAAAAGATTTCACCATGAGAACTTTTACAGAAAATGTACTTTTACAGAAAATTTTACAGATGTTTCCTGTTGTCCATCTCCCTGTTCTTAGGAACGACAGACTTCAAGCCAGGCTACTGGGTAGGCGTGAAGTATGACGAGCCACTTGGCAAAAATGATGGCTGGTCAGTATCTCTGTTAATCTCCTATCCTTCACACTTCTGCTATTTTGTGATATGGATCACTTGTACGGTCTGTGGATGTATCACAGGCTTCTCATCTTGGTCTCCACGTTTCTCCTCGTTTCAGTGTGAATGGGAAGCGCTACTTTGAGTGCGAGCCAAAGTATGGTGCGTTTGTGAAGCCCCTGTCCATCGCCGTGGGAGACTTTCCCGAGGAGGACTATGGCCTAGATGAGATGTAGGCCCAGGGGACAGGGGAGCAGAGGGGTCTGGCTGGAAACGAGTCCCACGCAAAATGGAGGAGCTTCCACTTTGGGGAGTCCAGCCTCATAGCCTGTGACTGAAAGGGGTTTGCCCCACTCATCCTTGTTATCTTGCTGGTCTAGAAGAAGCCACAAGGAAGCCATCATTAGGGAAACCTGTATGTTAATTCTTTATGGTAAAACTGAAACAGATTTGTTCATATCACTGTTGTAAATGCAGGTTGTCCAGCTGTTGTCAGTTTGTAATGGAAGATCAGGAGGAGACCAGATTAACCAGATGAGCCGTAGTTAACACGTTATGCTCTTTGTGAAGCATTTTGCCACTTGTACATATTTGATTGCTGAAGCCTGCAACACGTTCAGTTCAATGTTTCTCTGCCTTAACATCTCTTCATAACTTTATGTAATGGACATAATGTACACACAATCATTTGGGTTTCAGTCACATCAGAAACGTTTTGTTTTCGATAGTCTGTATAATATGTATAAATGTTTTTTGAACATTCTAACATTTCAGTCAAATTGGTTTAGGAGATAATTACACAATTCAGTTTGGCATTGACGTTCTTGTTGCTCTATCAGTTTTCTTATTGCACTTATGCATGATACTGCCTTGATTTCACTATGGAATAAACTGGTAATACATTTTAAATCAGCAGGCTGTTCATAATAACCTATTGTACACAGTGGCAGTGAATAGTAAATGATAATTACTGCACTATACCAAACAGTAAAAGCTTTGGTTCTTTGAACAAATTAGGTTACTATGCTAGTTAGAGTTCAAAGCTCGGGCAAACGCATTTTGGGAGTCTTAAAAAATATATATATATATATATATATATATATATATATATATGTACGTGTTGAAACTGGTCAATGCTCTAACCTTACCAATATGAAGTTTCTCATGTATAAGCCGAGACGTTCAACTCTGTTGGTGTGCAACAGTTGTTCAGTAATTCTCTCTGTACTCTAATAAATTGCTATCGTATGAATTACTTGAACGCTAAAGTGTAATTACGGCTTCTGCTAGAATAAATGTAAAAATATTGCAAAAAAGCTGCAACTAAACTGTTTGTGCGCTCCGCACTCCCGACGTTTGTATGTAAATTACGCCTCTGAAACCGAATGAACCTGGAATCTGTGCAACGGGTTGTCAAGATCTGTTGGAAAATTCAATACTGATGGTTAAAACAGTGAGTTTTACGAATACGTTCACTCGCAGAATATATATTGTGGATTTGAAAACTAAAAATAAAATGAGGAAGAACTGCTGCTGTGATGACACGCGCGCGCCCGTGAAGACGCGACGCGCGCACACGTCACCAGTCCGTGATGAGAATGAAAATCAACGCATATTTAATTATGGTTTATATCGGTCTGTTTGAGACGCGCGGTAAGTCTGTTTTCCCTACTAGTGCTTTTTAAGAAAGATGTCCCTTTCTGGCAGTATGTCGCTCTCCGTTTAACGGAAGTCGTGTCTCTTTCTGTGTAGTCTAGCCTACGTGCACATAGTTG
The DNA here is from genome assembly GCF_052324685.1 of Brachyhypopomus gauderio. Lineage (NCBI taxonomy): Eukaryota > Metazoa > Chordata > Actinopteri > Gymnotiformes > Hypopomidae > Brachyhypopomus > Brachyhypopomus gauderio. The sequence continues at coordinate 20,188,883 of NC_135212.1, forward strand.
TATGGCGTCCCAGCAGCAAACTGAAGTTTTATTTTGACACGTTGATCAAATCACTGCAGTTTTGTCTGGGACGCTTCAGTTTCTGGAAACGACAGTTCGCTGCACCTCGAAGTCGGTGCTTACGTATGCGACTGCAGATCAAATATGAGATTAGGCAAACATTTTGATGTCTGATGTTCAAATCGATCAACTTCTCAACACTCAGACAGCACAGCAACACATCTTCCTACTAAAGAAAAGCCTCTCACGACTATGGACAGCCATTCAAGCAACGAATCTATAACCCAGACTGGACCAGTGAGGGCTGCAGCAACAGTGTACCCAACTCAGACTCCAGGTGTCACAGCAGGTATATAAACTGCTGTCTTCTTTTCCTGTATTCAGGCCACACGTGAGTTTGTGTGTTGTTTGGCCGGTTGTTTACAAACCTGGGCCATTTTATCCACTGCCATTGACATTTTATTTATTTAGCAACAATCAGGCATTTTAAAGAAGCAATAAATAATGTTACCATTTTTCTTACCACAATGTATTTATTTAGTTAAGTGTGGCTCACGAGATGAATAATGATTTGTACTGAATCTCTGCAACATCCAGACCACTAGATGTCAGTATAATGGATTTTTCATAACACGAAGAAGAATCGTTGGCGAAATGCCTTCGTGTCCCTTTTAACCCTTTCAGACCCTGCGTCCACTGCAATGGACATCACATGTTTTCTTCTCTTTTTTATGATTTGTTGTACAATAGACCAATTAAAATCTGTTAACAGTCAGAATAGACCTTTACCAACCAATCAAATAACACATTAGCCCTGTCCATTGCTTTAGGAGCCAAAAAAAACCACACTGAAGTTAGCAATGGCAGCACTCCAGCCAAAGAGGCAGAGTAAGGGCTCATTTTAACTACTTTTATCCGATTTAGAACACTTTATCCTCAATGTTATGAGTTAATTTTACACTTAAGGGGTAGTTTGTGAAATTAAATGTTCAATATCAATTGTAAAATCATAAAGTTAAACACAGGATTTTTTTAAATCTTGTTGTCCATCACAGTGGACAGTGGGTCTTAATGTATATAATTCAAGCATGCTTTTTAGTGCTGCTGTTAAAACTTTTCTTTTGCAATTGCAGTGTATACAGACAAATAATCTGTTAAATACAGTGTAAAATAAGATAAAAATATTTATTCCACAGAGTACACTGCACATGATGTTAATTGACAGCGGAAATATATCAGAAATTGAAAGTTTGGATAGTGATGATGGTGAAGATGCAGAGAGTGCAAGTCTCTCAAGAGTAGGTAAACGTAGCTATCTGTTAAATACAGGTACTCCAACACTCCCATTGTTGTCCATAACACAATGTATGAACATAGCTACTTTTAATTATTGATTCCAGGAGATGAGTAAGTACCAGTGATGGGGCAAGAAGTTGTTCTTGAGACAGTAAATGATGAGGAAGGATCAGGGAAGGAAAATGAGGAAGAAATTGTTTTATATTGTGAAGGTGATCCTTATGCTAACCTGTCCAACGTCCAGTGGCCAGTGGCGTCTACTTGGGAAGATCCTATCACAAACATCACTGAACCATTAACTCCATATGCTTACTTCAAATGATACGTTCCACAAGAGATGTTTGATCTGATGACCACCATGACAAATGTCTATGCTGAACAAACTGCTGTGAGGGGCTACAAACATGCATCAGTGCATGAAATAGAAGCCTTTGTAGGCTTGCACATTGCAATGGGAGTTCTGAGGTTTGCGAATGTACTGGGAATCGTACATGCAACCATAATTTCAACTAATTTCTCCTTGTTATATGTTATATATATTATTTTTCATAATAAGAGATGTTCCCAAAACTTGGATAGCATTTTTAGTCTATTGATCAGGTTTATTTTCAAAAAGAATAACAAACAAACCATAAAATTATACATATGATATAGCATTGCTTTACAACTGTTAAGACCCACCGTCCACTGCAGTGGACATTAAAAAAAAATACTATAAAAGTATTATATTTAATTTTTTTTTACTGATTCTTGTTTTGGAGTTCATTACAGACAGAAAATTGCATTCATATATTTTTTTTCATTACTGGAACATAATTCGGGTCTGAAGGGGTTAAAGTATCATAGAAGCATCAACATACCCACACACACAACATAAGAACTTTGATGTTTTCAAGTAAAGATACAGTAGACAAATGTTTACAAGTTTCACTGGAGAGGCATGATGAAAAAGTAGAATAACCAAAACAGACTGGCTGTAATGTCACTGAAGTCTAAATACCATGAACTAATTTAGTATAGTTTAGAAAATGCAACCATTTTCAACTGTCAACCTTTCCTTATTGCAAACCACATTTTGGGACTCCCTGGACATTTGCAATAAGTACGTGAACCAAAATGTAATTCTGTAGCCCTGATTGTAGCTTTATGCCTGCTTGGAAGGGAACAGGATAAATGTATGAAGGGTTAGCCTCTAGTTTTTATTAAGACATACTGGTGTCTGACCTTTTTAATTTACAGCAAACTCTTGCCTTGTTTCATCAAATGCAGGTGTCACCTCCAGCAGTGCTCCGCACCATTCTCCAGGGGCCCAGTTCCACGCGGGCAGTTTCTTGGGGGGGATGATGCTAGCCTTCGTCATAACACTGGCTGGCTGCGTGGGATACAGGTTGGCCTATTCACGCCAGGTGGTGCACTACCGAGCCATGTGAGTAGTGTACTCTCAGCCATGATATCAGGTTATGCTAATTGCTCTATTCTTATTGGTTCTGATCACCTAAGTTATCAGTTTAATATTGTTTCTTTATCATTTGCCAAACTTAATAAAAATCTTGTCATTGTGTTGTTTGAGTTTTGTAAAAATCTACATGATTTATCTTTCAGTGAAGAACACGATGCCATCATATAATGGAATCACTGGTCAGCCTCACTGTCATAAGAAATTGATTTGGATTATGACCTTAGGAGCCCAAGGTCATGCTGTTCCACTGCATTTTTGTTGTTGCTAGTTAATAGCATTTACAGATTTTGGTCCTTGTGGGATTTAGGTGTAATTGATCTTTCTGGATTTTCTTTTTAAAGAAATGGTCAAATAACAGGAAGAATTACAGGTCAAAATTTCACAATTCATTACTGAAAATGTATTCAACATCCTGCTGAATGTTTTATATAAAGTATATAGCTGCATTGTTTACAAACTAAATGTTTGACTTCTTAACTGTGGCCTCAGAATAGGGGTGTATGGTGATGTCAGAATTATGGGTTCACTCATCAAGGCATTCAGGTACCAATGAGATGACTGGAGTTACAATGGTTCAATGTCAAAGTACCTTTAATTTAAAAATGTAATTGGATGACTGAACTATGAGGGTGGTTTCAAAGCACACCCTCCCTATCTCTTGCTTTCATACAACTCATACTTTTGGCAACATCAGAATTTTTATCCCCTACATCTTGAATCTTCATTGATTAGATTTGGAAGTAGCGTTGTGCTACACATTTGTATTTTGAGGTTCCATGGCTGTGACAATTGTCTAGTAAATTCGGTATGCTTCCAAAATGTTATGGTCTGCTTTATCAGACACCTTCCACAGTACCTTACTGTAATGTTCTTTAGCACGTACAGAAAATACTCTAACCTCTATTCTGATCAAATTAAGAGGCTTTGCTAAGTGACTTGAAAAATCAATAGATCAATAGTTGTTGGTTTGCTCAGATTCCTAAAGGGTTGTATAGATAGGTTATTAAAATCAGCCAGTACAACAAAGTATATACTTTATTACAGGCCCATTTTAAAGTATTATGCAGAGATAGAATGTAACAGAACATAAGGTTCTAAGATACATGCACATCTATTAAAAAGAAAGTCATAAATGGATATAAATTCATTCTGTGTGCATTTAGAGATCTAAATACCAATCATTTAACTTGGGTGATTAGTACTACCACTACAAACAGTAAAGTTATATATTGAGAGCCACACTATGCATAAAGTCATGTTTAAGTAACATACACATTTTACGTTCTTTTAAACGTGCAACGCCAGCACTGTACCAACAATTTATAAAAATTCATTGCATTGCTTTCTCCAACACTGTTTTACCTCACTAGTGTTCACCATCAATACTATACTTCTGCAAAATAGATACTACTCTAAAGATACTACTTAGGGTTCTTTTTTCACATATCACGGAGCAGTTTGCCTGATCACAAATTTTGATCATTGTTCACATGGACTGGAAGGGAAAATTAATCTGAAAATGTAGGGATATATGTAGAACATCAAAAACAATAGTACATCAAACCTTACCTAAATAAAAATGCATTTAGAATGTCATCACTGAAACATTACGTAGTGTAGGGGCAATCTTGTAAACATCTGAAAATACACATCTTGTCACTGTATAAAGCAATCGTGACAGTATCGTCACTGAACAGTCCCCTGTAGTGTTTCTCTTTCTACCCCAGTGTAAACAATTCGGAAAGGCCGTTGTAGGTAACAATGCTAGGTAACTTGCTCAACCAATATCTAGTACTGAATCAGTACGGGAGATTGTGACAAACCTGTTCATCAAATATCCACCAATAAGTCATCAGCTGGAGTTTTTTCCATTAGCTTATGCCACATTACACAAAAGAATATGATAAATTATTTTTGTTTTTTTTTGTTTTGCTTTTTTTTTTACAGAAAAAAAAAAGATTTAAAAAATACCTCTTTGGAAGCCTCGTCAAAAAATAAAAATCCTGCCAGAAATCATAACCGATTGTTTCCATTAGTCTACAGCAACCATCATCCATAGGAATAATTCCCAAATCAAATACCATCCAACCACCACTGTCCACCACTACCCCTCAAGACTTGCTTATTTATCCAGCCAAAAACGTAGCAGAACCATCATATCAAGCCCACATCGCTTCCTCAGCATTGTACACCAGTCTGAAGGTCATTGCTCGTAACAGGTCCCAGAGCAAACGCATCTGTACTCCAGTTCACGCTGTTCACAGATTACAGTTGAGCAAAGTCCCTTTGACATGTTGTTCATGTTTGTTCCGTGCTTTTGGCTGTCAGTTCATTGTATACGGTCACTAAACATTCAAAAAATATTAATAACAATAACAAGTAGATACTGGTATACAAAAACAGATTTTGATCTATGGAGACCACTCTCCACTGATTACTGTGTAATAGCATTGATCAGTTCCATGTTTTCAAAGACGTTCGATGATGTCCGCCATTATTAATAAACTGAAGAAATGTGCTGGAAGGCAACGATGTTAGAACGCTAAAAGTAAACCAAAAGAAATCAGCTATAGTGAGATAAACAAATCAGTTTGATCGATCAGACAATAATCAAGTCAAAAAAGGCACAAAAAAAAATATCAAGACTTAAATAAGACCGTCTGTGGTTGGCTGTGGTTTATAAAAAAAAAAAAAGAAATAAAAAAAAAGGAGACTCCTAATTCCCAACATACATTTTTATATAACCTTCGAAAGAAAACTTGATTAATGAAAATGGTAAATAGAAAAGAGTGCGGTCGATTTTGTTCTAAAATATAAAGTGTACTGCATTATCCAAAGATAAAACGTGGCATTTTAGTTGCTCCACTAAGAGATAAAATGATAAAAACTGAAGGCACTTGATTACTGGTTCCTAGTTGGATGCGCTGGCACAGCCAAGCAGGGTGATTGGTTTTCCCCAGGCCACAGGCCCAACCCCTATGATGAAGAGCTCCGCCCCATGATGACCCACAGCTAGAGACACGGTCCTCCTCCCTTTGGTTTGCCAGGTTCAATGTAACTGAAGGTGAGGCAAGAGGATACAGGGGCAGCTGTGGCTGTGGGCTCATGATGGAACCTGAATAGGGTTCAGCACTCTCGACTGAACACGCACGCGCACACACACACACACACACACACACACACACACACACACAGCTATGAGGGAGATATGGGCACTTGGGGAGTCTGTTCATGGGCCAGCCTTGAGGACGCAGACATGAAAAATGATGAACTCTGCTTCTAAAACAGTGTATGAGCCGTGTGTGGTGAGTGTGGGAGGAAAACGCGAGTTCGAAGGAGTGAAATGTCCTTTAAGGGGAGGGGGAGAGGAAGAAAACATCAAAAACAAGTCAAAGCATCTGCACCTCCTTCACAGATTTTACTAGGCAGCAGTTCGGTGTGTGGAAGGGGGTGGCGTGGCGGTGGGCTGCCTATAGCCAGGTGAGGAAACTCTCCTTGTCGATCTTGGTAGCTGCCAGCACAGACTCCATGTCATTGAGGATGTCGGAGCTCAGCGCCTCCTGGAGACTAGGCATGAGTTCCTCGCCCTCCACCGCCATGCTCTCGCCCTCCAGCGTGCCCAGGTCCACGTCGGTACCCGGGATGGCATCCAGGTAGTCAGGGAAACGATTTGGCTGCGTCGCCATGGAAGCAGGACCGAGGGAGTCACCTGGGGGGTGAAGGAGGATGATAGATTTACAGGTCATGTTTGTTGTTTATACTGTCCTAGGCCAGCAAGGGCTATAAAAGATATTTCTTTGTTAGTTGTTCTTTTTCACCCCAAATTTGAGCAGATTTCATTTCAGTTTAGTTCCTCAGGTGATCGCTACCGACCTACAGAGGTAAGGGCTATATGTTTGAAGACAGTGAGGAATGAGTGAGCCACCGAGCAAGACCATTTAGAATTGTTTAAACTCAGATGGCTTTTTGGGGTCTGAACTCATCATCTCTGCCAACGGTGTGAAACCGTAGGTGGCCAAATCACTCGACTGCGCTAGAACCCGAGTCTTATCCTGAATATTTTAAACACTGTACTTGTTTCCATCTCGTCCACGCTGTTGAGGAAGTCGTCTGGAGTGCGGGGGACACTGTAACTGCTCATACTCAGGCCGCTGTCTGTGCTCTCGTCTCTGGAGTGATACGTCCCACTGGGGGGAGAAGATACACAAGAGCAGACACACAACCGTCAGCTCGCCGTAATCAGAGCGTTTTTGTGACCTCATAGGACAAACTGCATTAAAATGATTAAACATGGACTTAGTTCACCACGAGATTCCACCTTGAGTGGCCTATAAAACCCACTATTCAGCCGACTTTGTATAACGTAAACACGGAGAGACTTTATTAATTATACATCCAGTAAATAGTTGGATATTTAGCCTTGGACTGCTCTGAAACCGAGAGCTCTGTGAAAGGTGGTGTCTGGCAAGAGCTTGGGAATAAACGCCTCTCTGTAAACACAGCCTTCACAGGCGCGGGAGACTGGTGAACTGGCTACAGTGAGGGAGGAAATATAGCAGGCTTATACTAATGAAGAAGGCCAGAGAGTTGTGTGTGCAGTGTTATGAGTGTGGCGCCATGAATGGGGTCTTTGTGAGAGCTGCGGCGGTGGGGGAGGGGGGCAGGGGGGGCACTGGTCTGTCTAAGGCTGAGACCGCATGTTCTCACGGGCCATGCTGGCTGCTCATCCACCCCCTCAAACAAGAGGCCCTTCCCGTTAATAGCCACTGGGTGGTGCCCCACACACACACACACACACACACACACACACACACACACACACTATAATGAGTGAGAGGCCCTAAACCCTCCAACTGTCACTGCGACTCACACACAGATGCGTTTCCTGGATAAGACCACAGTGTGGGCCAGTCACCTGTTGAGGAAGGGGTCAGAACTGTTGGTAGTCATGCTGCGTCCGTCCTGAGCCATGCTGGGTGAGGACACTGGGTTCTGGCCGCCCCCGTCCTGCTCCATGCTAGTGGCCAGCTGGTTCCGCAGTGCCAGCTCCTGCACACAACACACACAAACTCCAACATTAATGTTTTTCACCGTAGTGAAGTAACCGTGTAGAAATGGGTCACAGGTAGAGACACTGTGCAACAAGCCGTTTCTGGTGCTTCTGTAGTGGTAAGTGGTTTCCAAAAGGTCAGACCGTCCAGACAGCCAGGGTGAAAACCCAGCGCCGGCTTCGTTTTGACGCAGCAGTGCACCACTGACAGAGACTGCTACTGGAGCTACCGTGTTGCCAACATTTAGATTTGTATTCAGAACTTCCGGCTAAATCAGTGTATTGTGCTGCTCCTTACTGCTACTCTGTTCTTTCAAAGACAAAGAAACAAAGAACTGTTCTGTTGGAGAACAAACAATACAGGTTTTACCATGGCAGGCATGTGAACGTAGAACATTTGAGAAAAAAAAAACTGCTTCACCCACAAGGTGTTTCTTTTTCCCCCCTCAGCAGTTTCCTCCAGGACCTGTTTGAGTGACATGGTGATGCCCATCCCAGCTAGCACGTCATGAGCCACAGATCTGGTTCTCGTTTGCGAAGAATCACTCTCCATAAATATCCTCTGTAACTTTACGGTCTCGGCCCAACTGGGTGGTTTAAGTGCATCACGGGCGCTAAGCTCTTGCTAAGGTGTGGGTTTATTGCATATCATTGAGGACTGGCGAGGGCACGGGGTCAGAACCCTCCACCCCCACCTTTTATTACACACTTCCTATGAGTGAAGAAGTGTAAACAATGACCAACCTTGTAAACAAATGGATGTCGTAATAAACGACAGGGCAGGGAGTGTTTCCCCTTGAATGACTCGCTGCACAACAGATCAGCATTTTGCAGCACAGGGAATAAGTGATTCAGTTATTAAAAGCCTTGGCAGCATCTGTGTCCAGCCTAACCAGCCTAACTTCATTAGTGTGGGAAGTGGTCTGCAACCAGGTCCAGATTGTCCCCTAAAGAGCGCTGTTTGTTTAGTTTGGTGTCGGGGGCGGGGGGTACGCAGGGCAGAGTCAACACTGTGTTTACATTCCAATGGTGGGTGTGTGGGTTGGTGGGGGGGGTTTGCAAGGGGGTGGCCCCTGGCCCCGGCTCCGGCTCACCCCGGCCCCGTCTGCCTTAGGACCCCCACATGCCCTGCTCCTCTTCCGATTCATCACCTCTTGCAATCCCCCGCGTCCCACACAAACATCACTCCACACAAGATAGACAGGCACCCACAGACAGGCACCCACAGACAGGCACCCACAGACAGGCACGACCAAAGAAAATCAGCATTGTGCTGATGGCTGTGATGATCATTTAGCATGCGTCTACGAACGCATGACGGTGTGAGAGAGAGACTTCTGAACGAGGAGCAGGAAAACTGGCTAAAACCTCAACCGTGACAAAACAGATTCCAACACCAAAGCCGCCGTCTCGAGGGGATCGTCTTACAACAGGCCTCTGAAGATGGAGTCGAGCCCATGCGGATATGTGCCATTTCAACAGGAGTGTGTTGGCACCCAGGCTCTGCTGGTGTCGGGTCAGGTGCGTGTGTGTGTGTCTCACCTGAGGTCTCTGGCGGAGCAGTTCCTGGTGCTTGAGCCGCAATCTCTCTTTGTCCATCTGCAGCTGCTGCAACCTCATCTGGCTGTTGCCCCCCAGGAGTGGCGCGTTCTGGGGGCTGGAGGGCAGCGGGGCGCCCTGCTTCACCGGAGCACTCTGGGAGATGCGTTGTTGGTTCAGAGCTGCACACAGGAATGCACACAGCTGCTCACGTGTGCTTACACAAGCGCACACCACGCGAGGCCCATGAGCGCTTGCATAATACAGACAAAAATACTGTACTGCAATTTCTTTTGACACACGACTGCAACGCGTCGTGCAGTAGACCGCAAATACGAAACCTCGATGTAACGGTAAAGAAGTTTGCATTACGTTTCTGGTTCATAGGAATTCAATGATTTCTCAAAACGCCCACAGACGTCTGATCGGTAATCGCCCAGGTCGGTCCACGCACCCCCACCAGACGTCGGCTCAACCACGGTTGAACGCGAGTCGTTCTGGACGTCGTGTCCATAGCGTGACGGACACGACGTAGCCGCCTGCTATGAACCATCAGTCGAGCGGCGTCACTGCAGCGCTACGGTGTTTACGGGCCGCGGTCGGCTCCCACGACAACAAAAGGATCTCGGTGTCAACGTCCGGAGTGAGGGCAGGCTGGGGCAGAAGAACAGGTGTTGCCCCGTGGGGGGGGGAGCGCTCTCATACATGTGAATGAGGTCATGCGTATTCCCCCAAGCCTCCGACAAACGAAGGGACGGGGCGGGGGCCTCTCAGGGGTGTAGGTGTTACTGTAAGGGCAGCAAGCAGCGGCCCTGTTTACTTATGGGGCGGAGCCACCAATGAGAGCACGCCCGTGACGGCGGAGCCACCAATGAGAGCACGCCCGTGACGGCAGAGCCACCAATGAGAGCACGCCCGTGACGGCAGAGCCACCAATGAGAGCACGCCCGTGACGGTGGTGGCGTTGTCATGCGGGGCGAACGTCCCCGCCCGTCCCCATTCAATCAGTGTGTGTTTACACTAACTCAGGCTTCAATGAGGCTCTGCCCTCCTCTCTCCATGGGAATTAGATTGGAGCCACACACACACACACACACACACACACACACACACACACACTTCCCCCACCTTGCCAGAGGCTCTGTATTACTGTGTGGGAATTCTGTGAGTGTGCTGTACGGGGGTGTGTGTGTGTGTGTGTGTGTGTTTGGGTGTCTCAGTCTCCTTTCATACCCTTATCTCGCATAGATATGCGTCTATTGAAGCAGGACCATGGCACCAACAGTATAGCATTTGCAGTTCCCAGAGCAGGAGTTAATGCAGCTAATGAGCTGTTTCATTGAAACCTGTTCCATCTTGCCCCCATTACCACAAAAAGAGCATATTTAAAATGTGAAGCAACTCCCTGTTTTAACTAAATGTTTTCAAGGTTTAAAAAAAAAAAAAAATGAAACAAAACAAACCCAAACCACTAAAACCTCCCCTCCTGATATTCAAGTCTGGATGTGCCTGACGCGTCTGTGACCAGCGTACTGAATGTCATCCATCTTCCAAACAGAGACCACACGCTAGAGGCCCAGAAAGTACAGGAACGGGAAACAGGAGGAGGTTTGGAGTCAGAAATGAATAAATCTGTAGCAAAACTCACAGTTCATGCTAAAGAATCAAGCAAGAGTGAGAGCACACACACACGTAAGTCTATTTTTTGTTCTCTCTCTCAATTTGATCACCTTTAACGTTGAGCTATTCAGTGCTTTGGCAATAGCTGAATTATAATTAATTCAGGCCAATAAAGCAAATTGAAAGAGAGAGATTGAGAGAGAGAGAGATAGATAGATAGAGAGGACTTGCGCTACAAGTCCTTTGTCTTTCACGCTCCTGTGGAGCACAATAAGGGAGTCACAGCCAGTCTTATCAGGCCCGCCATCCTACAGGCATCTTAGCCGACCCCGTGGGGATCCTCCGCACAGGCAGGTGAGCGTAGGGCCACGCCAAGAACCTTCCGGAAGTGCTGGGAAGGAGCGCGGCAGGGCACGTCCCCTTCCTTTGAAGCCTGGGTAAATATTTCTTCCTTAAAGCATCTGACTAGATAAGCTGGAGTGTGTGTTTGAGTGAGTGAGTGATATGAGAGAGAGAGAAGGAGAGAGAGAGAGAGAGAGAGAGAGGAGAGAGAGAGAGCGAGCGCGAGAGAGAGAGAGAGAGAGAGAGAGAGCGAGCGCGAGAGCGCAAGGCTATTGCTTAACCACCTGAGTGAAGTCAGCTGTGTTAGGCAGTCACTCTTTCTGGCATTGAGAGCACTGTGGCTAAAAACAAGATGGCTGCCATATAGCCTACAAGCAATCTTTGTGCAGACACGAAGAGGACTACGCAGTTAATTAGGTTTGATTCGAGAGAGTTGTGTGTTTGGGGGTGTATGGCAAACACTGATGTCACACACTAACAGTTTACATGTGTTCCTCTCACTTGTTTCCCAATAAGTGTGTGTGTGTTAGCTCAGAGCACTGGAAAAGATGAGTGCTCCACAAGCTGGTGACATCACCCAGAACCAGCCAACAAGGTGCCAACCGCCGCACTCAAGTGGAGTGATAGCCCAATCGGAAAAGCCACATGTGGCGCCTGACTGCCAAGCCAAGGTGACGTGGGGCCACTTCCCGGACAGGACCGGCCGTGCCTGGCCCTGGTTCAGGTGGCTCCGCCCCTTGGAGGTCTTTTTTTCAGGTTCCGTCTTGCTCCAGATTTCCTTGCAGACAGTGTGTGAAAAAACAACATAAAAGCTCTGGCCGAGAACACTAGGCCCCGCCTACTTTTTGAAGACCCACCTCCCCACTGCTACCAGCCTATCTGACGAGTGTGTGTGTGTGTTGGGGGGAGGGATTGGGCTTCTTTTTTTTTTTACTTCTCTTTTTTCTTGCTCTTTCTCTCTATTTTTCTCTCCCTCAGACAACTGCACCCACCCCCTCCCCCCCTTTCGTTTGGTCTCTGACTGAAAAGGTCTGGAACAGATTAGGTGCAGGCCTGCAGTATAAAGAGGTCTGGCTCCGGCTCAAACCTGTCTGTGTGTGCAACAGAAACGCTGTCTGCCTGCGCTGGGCCTCATGAGGAGGGGTGAGCAGAAAGTGAGAGTGGGAAGGAGGAGGAGGAAGAGGAGGAGGAGGAGTGTGTAGTGTACAGTTGCTTTTCTAACACAACTCTTCTTTATCACCAATTATCAGAGACTCAAAACGCACCCACGTTAAGCCTGGATACGACAGAGCCAATATGACAAAAGAGCATCTCACGTGCATCATAACGCCAGCGTATGACAAATACGCTAATCATTAAAATCCCTTCGCTGACTGTTCTACAGGTTAGAGTGGCAAAACTGGTCCGCGCTGGGCAAACTCGGACGACGGCACCGGACTCGCTCAGTCGAGAACGCGACTCCGAACAAAACGTTCCCAACGCGTGCGGTGTTGCGCAAGACCACACGGGAACGGCCAGGCAGACGGAGCCCGTAGCTACAACCCCACCCCCACCACGTCTGTAATTCTGGGGCCCACCAGGCTTGTACGGTTGAGACGTCTAAATCTTCAAAGCGCTGGAGGCATGTGAGCGGCGGCTGTGGCAGGACGAGGCTCCGCACGCGCACACACACACACTCCGCACGCACACACACTCCGCCGCTTACCCATGAGCACCAGCGTGCTCACAGCTGCGCGTTACACCATGGCAACCAACTCTGTAATATTACCACTGCTAGCTTTATAACACGCAAAGGAGCCAAAACGGGTGAACACTTGTCTTTCCCCTCACACATTGAGAGAGACTGTGACTGACTGACTGTGTGTGTGAGTGAGTGAGTGAGTGAGACTGTATGTGAAGGAGAAAGAGAAACATGAACACAAAGACAGGGAATCTAGGATGGAGAGAGGAAACATTAGCAAACGCCTGCCTCTCGTTGAGAGTCTCTGACTTAATCCCCTCTGATTAAGTGGGGTGGGGTGCTAAAAAAAATAAAAATAAAAAAATAAGATGGGTCTCAGAAAGACCACCAATGTTTGTCACCATGCCAACAGTTTACAACTCTAAACTATACTAGTGATTTATTTTCCTTTTAAGAGAGAGCATACGATTGAAATGTAAGACAAAATTCCAAAAGATAATATCTGTGGGTGGCAGCAGGAACACTGTATGCACAGGGTGCGTGTGTGTGTGTGTGTGTGTGTGTGTGTGTGTGTGTGACCCCATGAACGTGCAGAGGCATTACATAGCCGAGTCCTGAGTTGGCTAACCTCAGCATGAGTCACGGGAAGTGGGATTTTCAGAGAGCTGTCTCTCTCAAAGACTCACTCACACTCCATCTCTCACCCCCCACCACACACACACACACACACACCCCAGATCTCCAGCCCTGAAAAGGTCATGCATAAACTCACACACTCAACACTAAACACAAAGGGGGAGGGGAAGGGGTTCACCACGCTGACCTTCATCCCCCATGAAAGGGAAGAGGAACTTGGCCGTGCGCTCACCATAACGCGGGTCAAGCCGTGGGTCCAGCCAGGACGTGGTTTTATTCTTGTGGTTGATGTAGTAGATCTCCCCCTCAGCCGTGACGGCCTGCTCCCAGCCTTCAGGAAGAGGTCCTGCCAGAACACATGCGGGTTACAGCCACTCCATCTTTACTGCATACTGCCCACGTTTCATCTTACGCAAGCGACCCCAGACGGCTTCTGTGCATCGTCTCTCTCCGCACGGGTCAGCACTCTCGCTCACGACACACACGCGGCTTAAAGGACGAGGAACGCGGCCAGCCGGGCAGCGCAGGAGCGGGTCTGGTGGTTCTGCAGCAGTGCGGTGGGGACGACGGTACCTACGACCGGGGCGAATTACAAGACCCGAGGCTGTGAGGTCCACAGGCGGCTAAATGATCTGTGAAGCTTCAAAACACTGGGGTGGAGGCCCTGCGGTCTTGACGGCAGTGGGAGGTGGTGGGGTAACGGGGCGGGCGGAGGGGGTGGGGTAACGGGGCGGGCGGAGGTGGTGGGGTAACGGGGCGGGCGGAGGTGGTGGCCCTGCGGGGACACGGGGCACGACCAGGCACGTTTGTGTCCGTCCCCACCCCCACCTACGCATGTCTGCTACTGTACACCACAGCCTACATCAGTACAGCATCAGAATGCAGGCTTCTTTAGCGTCCATATGGCTGAGAAGTGTGTGCGCGCGCGCGTGTGTGTGTGTGTGTGTGTGTGTGTGTGTCCACTGCAGACCTGAAGCCGGGTTTAGGAGGTTCTGCTGCTGAACGGGTGCAGGGCTGCCCGGAGGAGGCTGGGCTATCTGCAGCATGGCCTTGCGTGGGTCTTGCCAGGTGGTGGACTGGTCGATGTGGCTGGAGAAAGACAGACACACACACACACACACACACGTCTCACCTCAGGACAACCATCACAGTTCAGCATGTACACACACATGGCAGGAGATGTACAGTCCAACTACAACTCTAATAACTGCACGTCCAGCATTTTGTAAGCGGATGCAGGTGAGAGAACTTCAGGTGGAACCACACCATTACTCCTCAGACCGACTGGAGAGTTAAACAGTGTTAAAGCAATATGAAACAATGGCATTCCTCCACAAAACTAAAAAAAACAAAACTCCAACAAACGACACTACTCAACAACTCCCCAATTTTTTCTTTCTTTCTATAAATCAGTCTTGAATCAGCTCTGCAGGTAGCTGTGAAATCTTCATAACTGATCAGAAAACAGGGATCCTTTCAGTAGTCCGATTCAGTACTCCCAAGCCCAGGAGAGTGAGGGCAGAACCCCCAGCGGCCCGCCCGCCCCGCGCTCTGTTCCGCTCACCACCACTCGTCTGCCCAGACTAAAAATAGGCCTGTTTTGGGAGTTCGCTCCTCAGACTGGAGTCTGCAGTCGGACGGTGGGAGGAGTCAGGAACGGTGGGAGGAGTCAGGAACAGCGGAGCTCCGTCAACTTTGGCCCAGATTACATGTGATCTTCTCAGAAGCAGGAGAGAGAAGGACCGCTCGAGTGTGACAAAGAACTGAGTGCCTTTCAAGGAAAACCATCTCGGACGCATGGACGGACACACATACATACATACACACACACACACACACACACACTCTACTGTTTATTCAGGCGCTAAACAAAGCCAGGCGGCTGGGAGAGTGCTTTGTGGCGTTTGCTCCTGTGGGGTGTGCAGGGTTCTTCCATTTCACAGCAGTTTGCCACACTTAAAGGTCAGGCGACCTCCTCGACGTGGGCCTTAGACAACCATGCTTGGGAAAACAGGCCTTTCCACTCCATGTCAACACGCAAAACCTTTGCACTTTCGCCTAACTTTTACGGAAGCAAACCTCAAACGAAAATCCATCGTTTTCTGACAAGGAGGGAAGAATTCAAAGAAATTCAGGACAAAATGTCTCCGTCAATACCACTCACCGGGGCAGTGGGGGGGCATTTCTAATCGGCACTTTGTTGCGACCCGCTGCCTGATTAAGATGGAAGGGTAATAGCGGGAGAGAGGAGCTGGGCGTGATGCCGGGCCGGGGCCCCTCCGTGCGGGGCCCCTGCGTGCGGGGTCGTCCCTGGGACTCCTCCCTGCCAGCCCTTTCTGCCGCTGCCTGCTCCGACACTGAAGTGTCGGGCCATTGAGCGATCTGGCGCCACTGTTCTAAAGGCTTGGCCCGCCGGACAAAGCCTCAGACAGAGCTACGACCCCCCGAAAAAGGCCGCACGCCATTCACCACGTCCACCGCTTTCACCTCCGCTTACACGGCTGCCCTCCGGGGCCCATTCAGGACCCTCCGACGAACAAAACATGGCAGGCTGTGGTGGGATTCACACGCGCTGAGCTGAAGCTCACGTCTCTCCCAGCTCGGGCAGGAAGGATCTCTCTCTGCGGAACGCCACGCAAGACACCAAAAGGTGCAGCGGCAAGAGACTGAACAAAACTGGGCTCAGTCTGTGTCCAGACAGAGACAGGAGAGTCAAATATGAGAGAGAGACAGAGAGAGAGAGAGAGAGAGAGAGAGAGAGAGAGAGAGAGAGAGATATGCAGGCAAAGTAAGAAAAGAGAGAGGAAGAGGAAAACTGAAAGGAAAGAGGGAGGGGAGAGTCTGCACTAAAAAGAGAATGTTAGAAAACAGAGGGAAAGAGGAAAAATGAGAGAAAGAAAGAGCATAAGAGTGAGAGAGAAAGAGACACTGACTCAGCACTTCTTTGCTGCCACCCATTTTCAAGCCTCCTCTTGTTTATGCTTTGTTGATCAAAGGATCTGCCAAAACCTCCCCCTGCCCCCCTCACACACACACACACACACACACACAGGAAAAGAGCCCAGTTGCAGATACGGGGGACTGGGGGCCTCTTCAGGAGGGTCATGAGGGAGGGGAGGGAGGGATGACCCTGAGGGGGAAGGGAGGGGGAAAAAAAAAGAGGACACAGAAGGAAAAAAAAAGAAAAGAAGAAAACAACCACGGAAGCAATCCCTCAGAAGTCCACGGGCTGAATGGATCGCTGTGGTCCTGTTACACTTTGTGTCACCCTGCCCCTCCCCCCTCCTCGGCTGCTGGAAACTCTGACAGAGGGAGGGAGGGAACAGGGGGCAGTGTGTGTGTTAGTTTTAATTGGACCACAGGATGTTGTGTGTGGAGTTATCCTCTCTTGGGTTTCAGGAGAAGGGTAGAGGCAGGCAATGCAGCACAGGTGGGCTTTATTACTCTAGAAACCTTGCACACATCAGAGCCCACCCCCTCCGACCAATCACGACGCGTGCTTACGACTTACACACAAACGGTTCTGCGCTAGATATGTAAACCAATCCTGTGCTAGTTCCTTCATCTGAAGGGCTAGACGGAGGGGTGGTGTTGTCTGACACGGGCCCCAAGGGCCCAGTCCCCGAGTTCTGGTTTCCTGAGATGACATAATACTAAGCGCCTGCAAATATACACATAGGCTATCATTTCAGGCCAAAATCTGAGTCAGCCAAACTGAAAAAACAAGCAAAAAACAGCAGCAACACACGCACACACACACACACACACACACACACACACACACACACACACGACCGGGGTCCAGACCCAAACACTTATCGTTGCCCGACTCTCTTCGGCCCACTCGCTCGCGGTCTGCTTCAGGCCAGCGGCCGAGGTGCTCAGGAAAGTCCCAGGAAACGGCGGCAAATTGGAGTGTGTCCAACAGAAACAATGGAGGGCACACGTGGCCATCCAGAAGCATTTCGCCTCTTTTCTACGCTCCATCAGGGAGGAGGGCCCAGGAGGCCCCGGGTTCTCTGCTAAGCGACCGTGGCTATTTTTAATTCCGTTTGTTTATGCTCCGCGACACTGCGCGGCAGAGCCCCACGTGTGGTCTTATATGGCGGCGGTATAGTAGCCCCCTGCTCTTTAACGGCCAGAAGAGGGTTTGGCCAAGGGGGGGCGGCGAGGTAAGGAGTGAGGGGTGGTCGTCGCACAGCGTCAAAGCTGAGGCAGCCCAGCTGTTCATGGGCCGCAAACCGACCCCCAGTGGAAAGAGTACCCGGCGACTTCCTGAGGAAAGGCACCACACGCCGGCCCCGGAGGGCCACCAGCTGGGAGGCGTCGGAGCAGCTGGACGAGGGGCGAGTTCTTCACCAAGCTCAGAGATGAACGGCTGAGGGGTGCCAGGGATGGATCGAGGTCCTGGGGCGGGTCTTGAGAAGAGTGAGTGTGTGTGTGTGAGGGACAGAGGAAAGAGCAACGAGTCCTCTACTGCCCCTCTGGAGTGAACAGCAGTACAAATGGAGATGGGTCTTCAGACTGGGTGGCAGCAACACACACACACACACACACACACACACACACACACACACACACACACACACACACACACACACACACACACACACACACACACACACACACACACACACACACACACACACACACACACACACACACACACACACACACACACACACACACACAAAAGCAGTAGTACTCTCAGGGGGTCTCTTTCTTTCAGGTTCTCTATCCAGCTGTCATCACCTCAGCCTTTGTGGAGGAAATGAGTGAGTAGTGAGAACTCCAGGGGACAGTGGGGGTAGTGAGCTCACAGCACTGGCCCTGGCTCCACCCACAGCCTTAGGCCTAGCCCCACCCACGGCCTTAGGCCTAGCTCCACCCACAGCTCTGGACACAGCTCTGATTGATGGCCCAATTATCAGGGGCCTGTTTATTGTGCGGCTGTTATTTATAACAGCAAGGGGGGGAAAAAGGTGGGGGTAGGCGGGACCTCTCGGGTTCCTCACTGCCTGTTTAGAGCTGTTTTACAGAACTGTGTGTGTGTGTGTGTGTGTGTGTGTACACTCACCCCCCACAGAATTCACTCTTTATCAAGCGTGTGACTAAATTACGAACTGTGTTGACTCACGCTCTTTACAGCCCTCTTCCCTGGAACTGTGACTGGAGGGTTTCTAAGCGAGCCACCCACTCACATCCAGCACTGACTCAAGACCAGACCTTCTCTGCTTTGACCTCAGAGTCCATGCCTCCGCAGGGCTACCGAGTAGTGGGCGGTCCAGCAGTGAGCACCAGGATGCACAGGGCACCTCCCACCAGCAGGCGTGTCTTTGTGAGCCCAACTCCCACTGCCTGCCTGGACTTCCGTCAACGCGACATCATCAGCAGAGATTACTGGGTGACCTGCTGAACCCATGGGTTGGGTTAAGGCTCGTCTTTGAAGCAGGACACGCATGGCACAGTGACCCACTAGCCTCTCCAGGGGCAGGGAGCGGCAGGGCTAAACTGGGGAAGAGCACTCTGAGGAGGGACCAGTGAAAAAACTATTTTAAAAAACCCAAAAAGTGTGGGCAGAACCCAGGAGAGGAGAGCACAGCTGACTGTAAGGCAGGTAGTCCATGGGAACTGCAAACAGCACTCAAAGGAAACAGCAGTTAAAAAGTCTGCTATTCAGAACTGACGCGGGGGTGTACTGATGTCTGACGCGGGGGTGTACTGATGTCTGGGTTAAAGGCGTTTCCCCCTAGCTCTCACACACACACACACACTATATAGGCAACCACACAGTCATTAAGATCAGTGTGTGTGTGTGTGTGTGTGTGTGTGTGTGTGTGTGTGTGTGGTCAACAAACCAAAAAAATGTGAACAACTCTATGCCAAATGAATTGGTTTTTACCATGGAAGCAATGCGATTTAAACTACAAAGCGGTGGAAAGTGCTAAAATGATTAAAAAATGACTAACAATAAGACATTTTGACGCTACATCCATTTCCAACATGAATTAACAGCATAGAACTAAAAATGTAATTTTCTTCAGATGATGATTTTAGCATCCCAACCATGTCATTTAGGACTGGTGTTTTGGAGGGAAGCCATTTTGAGCACAGGCCCATCAGGGCTGTAGGCGCTCATGTGTACGTGTGTGTGTGCTGCACAGAGTTGGTACAGAGGGAGGTCGGCCTGGGATTCAACCCGGCACTGCACACACTAGCGATAACAAACTCACACTCCCTCCCCAGGCCTCCACACACCAACATGCTACAAATGGAAGTGTGGAGAGATATGGTCAAGCCAGATGGTTTAACAGTCTGCAGTTAGCCCAACAGCTGATCTCCCAACAAGCCCTTACACTACTGCAGAGGTGCACTGCACCGGCACAACCAGTTCCTACGTCTCAACGAACATTTCTTTGATTTATTTTGTGATCTAAAGACCTACCGTTCATATATAGTTGCTTGTGAATTAGTGTAATTCCAAAATCCACTAATTCCATAATTTACCAATGGCACGTTAAATTAGGCCATGTCATTCTGCTCACAAACATTGTTTAGGGTGCACACAAGGCCAGAAAACGCTGTTTTCATTCAAGTCCTAATGATAAAGGCTACATAAGGAATTAAGGGGCCTGTCCATTGCGTATGGTTTATGAGGTTTGTGGCCACAGTGCGAGAGGCACAGTCTGGCCAATAAAAGCCCTTGCTTCCCAGTATCTCCTTCCCAGCCACACCCTCCTCACCAACATGTGCAAGGCCATCACCTGACACACCTTCTAACGTCAACACAACTGCCCCCGTCCTGCCTCCTGAGCCGACAGACCCTTACACAGAGCACCGCCTAGACCTCCTCCCTGACCGACACCACCCAGTCGGATGTTGGCCTCCGATCTCCTTAGCAATTTCTCTTTCTGTTCGTTTTCCAGAAGGTTACACCATGAAAAGATCTCACCCCATACGTTATCTTCAGTCACCTCAAGGGTAGAAACCCTCTCTGCTCGAATAAGGAACACCTTTGTAAAGCTGATTAGGAACAGATTTTTAAGAAGAGGGTGGGGATGTAGGATGGGGTGTGAGTGGTTCCCATCTCAGTAGCACACTTGCCCTCCTGCCCTGACCAGCCTGTAGGGCCAGGGCCCCCAAGGGCAGCAGCTCCCGACCTCAGCCTGATCTGGCTTTAATAAAGACAACGGAAGCCCTGATTAGCCTGCTGTGTTCAGCCCGAGTCTCTAAATTAGAACCCTTCATTAGTTTATGACCCCGTCCTGAACACTTCTGCCCTGTAAAGGCCTTTCCCCCCTCTCTGCTCTGGAGGGGGGTTGCCCCCAAAACGATCTCTGCACAGGCGGGCGAGAACTAAACAGTGCCCCCCCCCCCCCCCCCCCGGTTATAAATCAAAGCTCACAGCAAACTGCTGGGCAAAAAAAAGGATAGGTCAACACACCATGTTGACCTCTTCCCACTCTCCTCTTCAAATGGGGTTTATAATGGAAACCGGCAGACACGGGAAGGGAGAGACAGAATACTGAAGGCTGATAATCCACTTCCCTTTATCTGTTTGGGGCCATCAGAAAAGCTGCTTCACCCCCACTAGGTTCTAAAGTTTGTCAGGTGCTTCGGTCTGTGCGTTCACTGGTCCTGGAACAGCGAGTATCCTATGGCACTTCTGCAACTTTAATCTCAAGCAAGGTTAAAATTAACACCAGAACATTAAAGTAAAGGAAACTTTGACCTCTGAGTACCCATCCAACCTTTTTTGTCAGGTGTTTATCTGCGTGTTCACCTATTACTGGCTAGTTCAAATAAATAGCCAATGGTGTCTGGACTGCATAACACCATGGTTTTACCAGCAAAACAAAGCCAGAGATAGAATGTCAGTCATTTCTCTCACACTGCTGTCTCCAAATCGAACTCTATTCATGTCACGGTCGCAGGTCAAGCCTCTACAGCTCAGTGTCAGCACGATGTGTGTGCATGGAGTCCTGCTCCAAACACAGGTCCCGCTGACCAGAAGCAGGACATGAAAGACCAGCGCGGTCACGAACACGCAAAAGCAAACCTCCTGTTTACTGCGATCTCTGAACTTGGAGAACTCCACGGGAGCGAATAAGACAGAGAAACAGAGACTGTGCGTGTGTGTGTGTGTGTGTGCGTGTGTGTGTGAGCGAGAGGGTGTGAAAGTTTGCAAAGGGGGGGTGGAGACGGTGGGAAGAGAAGCACAGAATGAGGGGTGTCCTCAGAGACTGGCTGGCTGTCAAATCATCCAACCATCTACACTGTCCCCATTTATAAATAGGAGAGTGTGGTGTGTGTGTGTGTGTGTGTGTGTGTGTGTGTGTGTCCCCTTCACACAGGGTTCTGAGGCAGCCGGCACACTCTGCAACCCATATCCTGTGTCTACACTTTGATACACGATACTGTGTAAATAATTTGGAAGCCAAGAATTTTAAATAAATAAAAAAATAAAATTGTGTCTAATTTTTGTGCATACTCGTCCATTTCAATATGCATCTGAAATATTGCACACCAACATTAGTACTCAAAATCTTTGACACTTACAGCCCCTTTGCACCTCTTTGGACCTCACATGAGGGAGACTGTCCACAGAGACAATTAACAAGTCATTGACAAATCACATCAGTGTCCTGTGGGGAGGTCAACTTTAAAAATGGAGACAATATGAAAATAAGGCTCGCATCTCTCTCGATGGCCCAAACAGGGGGGTGATCGGGGGATGGTGCAAGTCTCGGACACTCATTTGTGCGTTCAAGCACCCAATGAAGCAGTGGACAGACAATGCCCACACACAGACAGGAACTGGCCAAGAGACCAAGCGTGTGTGTTTGTGTACACACTCGAGAGGCCCTTTTAAAAATGGCCAACACAGGCCTTATTCTTCTCATGCGTATGCACCACTCTCAGCAGATGACCGTCTAGCCCTTCGGAACTAGCCTTCCCCGTCTGATGCAGGCGAGGTTGGGAGGTGTCCAGATACCAGCCAGGCTGCTGGGACGGGTCTGAGCGAGCAGTGAGCCGCCCCTCCCCCTCCAATCCCAGAGCCCCCTGTTGCACCACTCCGCGCAGAACGCCGAAGCCAAACGCAGCAGATGCAGTCCAGATGTTTTGCCTCCAAACATCTGGCTTCAAAAGCTCGCCTTTTCATCCCAGTCAATCTGAACTTAATCACGTTCGTCCAGAACCGACTGGTCAGATGGGTCATCGATTTCAAAACCCCAAAATCGTCATTTAGAAAAAGAAAAAACACAAATGCGGCACGCACGCGAGGGGGCAGACAACCCGGAGCAACAACGAAAAATAAATGTAATAAAAACAAAACACATGTAAACTAATTTGGTCTCTGGCATTAATATTTTCCCCCAAGATAATACAACTCAAACAAAGGCATCTTGCTTAAGGTCACAGTATCAATCATTACCAAAACAAGCCCAGGACACGACAGTCAGTCTGTAGTTGGAGAGCAACAGAACCTTGACCCGTGTCTCAGAGTGGGGACGGTGGCGTTGTCCGTCTCCCGACTGGGCGGCCTGAGCCCTGTAATGGGGCAGATGAGTTTAGCAGTCCTGCCCGTGTTCCACTCTCTCGCTACACTGGCTCTTTGTTCATCGCTGAAACATGATCTGCACAGGCGTTGAGCGCGTGCGCACACACCCACACACACACACACACACACACACACTCAGGAGCATGAGCACCAAGGATAACAGCACAGCTCTGACCTATCGGAGAGGCCCTGCATTTATAGAGATCGAGGAGACCGGCTCCATATAAGCCTGACGCAGACTGCTGCTAGCATTTATTGGGCTCACTGCGTACCTCAAATCTAGGTAGGCCATAACAAATCAACTATACATTGAATTGATGGGCACGGCCACCTGGGTGGTCCGTACCATAGCTAACGGGACGGGGTGAGAAAAAACAAAATACCACACCAAAAAAAAAACCCAAAAAAACAACCCACACATTTTTCTTGTGCCGTTACCTGTGTTCTAAAGGGTAGGCAGGCTTGCACTGTATTGTAGATGTACATATTGAGCACAGCATAGGTGACCATGCAGGATGGTCAGTTCAGAGGTGAAAAAATCTCAACGTCTGCATGCAAACCAGACGAGAGAACTCAGAGGACACAGGAGACACTCTTAACTCACACCTGTGCGAACACGCCACATAGGGACATGCCTGCTTCATCCCCCGGTTTACAGTAGTGCTGCAGCTGAGTTAGGCTTCCGTTTCTGGAGCACAGCGTCAACATTTCCCATCAGCACAGTTGCTGTCTGGCTAACACTTGCAGAAAAGCCTCGAAGGTTCGCAGGCCTTCCTGAACAGACCGTCACTTAGATTAGTCAGTCAGGAAGAGGGGAAAACTAATGAAATCAAACAAACCAAACAAACAAAAAAACAAAACAATAACCCCAATAAATCCCAAAAACCTGCAACACGTGACACCTAAATGCTGGTCGAGATGCAAGATCAGAGCGAATCAAGCATCTTAAAGCACTCACTTGAGGAAGTATCTCTGGCCCGAAGCAGTCTTGGCCATCTCCCAGCCTGGAGGAAGAGGTACGTCGTCGGGTATCTCGTAGGAGGGCTGGCGGAGATGCTGAGGGGAGGTGCCTGCTGGGGTCATGCCAGTCAGCGTGCCGGGCGAGACGGCGCCAATCTGCAGGGAGGCGGGTGAGGAGTGTGCCCTGACATGTTGGGGAGTGAGGGTGCCGGCCGTGCCTGCGTCCGTGCTAGCCTGGGGAAGACGGCAGGATCAACAGCTCGTCAAAAAACAAAAAAACAAAAACATCAACACACAGGTGTGTGCTTCAACAGCACTGTCGAACACAGGGATGTAAACAGACCACACGGATGGTTAATGGATTGAAGGTTTGGCAGCTGCATTACGGAAGGCTTTTGCAAAGGACAAAAAAAAGGGGGGAAAAGTGAGTGAAGTGACTCACAAAACAGTCTGAGTCACACTGCTATTCCAGTAGATCAAGATGAGGAGAGAATCCACGTGAGGTGGGTCAGTTACATCATCATAATCAGACACATTTCACGGCCACATGCCAAATGCGCGTAAGACTACACAGAAGCACAACACTCTGAATTCAGTATGTAAATACATTTTTGACAGTACATTTGTGTTTAACGTTTGAACAAGGTTGCATTAAGGACCAAACACCAGCGAGTACCGTACATAAGGAACCGAGTTCCCTCTGGTTTGGCCTACTCCTGGCTGTTAAGCTGAGGAGGGCCGAGACAGGAAACAAGAGGCCCGTCCTGGGGAAGCTCGTAGTACTGTGGACAGGAGTGGAGCTTCTGCGCATGCGCAAACGAAAGAAGTCGCCAAGTTTTCCGATTAAAAACGCTTTCTGTTACCAAAAACAAACAAACAGCCGTTTTGCTGCAGTCTGTTGACATTTTCTCCTTCCATCGACTAGGGAAATATTTACATTTAAGCTGGCAATATCAGTTATATAAACTACAAATAATTAGAAGCACTGGCGTTAAAATGTTTACAAAACGCACATCAGCTAGTTATGACAAGCTTTTGTATTTTGCTGTGAACTCGGAAACATGATCATAATTTTTATTTTTCTGTTATTTACTTTTGTAGAAATTTACAACCCGACTTGCGCATTTGTGAAAACTTTTCTAAGATTAAAAAAATTGTTCAAAGGACCAGTTTGTACTCGGTGTGTGCAAATGCTTGTTCTGAGCGTACAAAACGTGCACAAAAAAGTTTACCAATTGAAATGATGTGATCAATAGACCACAGAGAAGTTTCAGAGACATGGGGAATAGTCTGTGGTTTCTGGGGGGTGGGGGTCTTACTTGTCTGGAGTGGGACTTTGGCTCTGGCGGCTTGAAGAAGGAGTCTGGTAGCTTCCTCATCCTCATGGGTAGAGAGGGGGGTACGACTGCATTTTTCGGGTTCATAACAGCATTAAATAAAGCTTCCAAATCGGTCTCCGAATCACCCCGAACATGGACGATTTGATGGCCGGCTGGAGGGTTGTGCTGGCTTGGATCCATGGCTCCAAAGAATAAAAGACAAAAAACTCTGCAAAAGCGTTGTAATTTTGACTGAAATGCTCAGAGTCTGTAGAAAAACACGTCAAATGCAACCATACATTCCCAAAGCACGAATCTACAAAACCCCGAATCTGGTCCGTATGTCTGTCCAAAGTGTAGTGGTAATTATCCAAGTCTATTTATTTTTCTGCTTTCCGAGGACGCGCCGACAAATCTGAAAACGCGCATATCTACCGAACTTTCTTCGTCAAACTCCCACCAAAGTTCCCATCGAAGTTTCAGTCGGTATCTTTACGACTTTTCCCAACTTTACGGACTTCAAGCTGAGACATTGGAAGAAACTGCAGGCTGCCGCGAGTCGAAAATCACTGCGCATTCACTACCCGAACTTTTTTTTCTCAACTTCTTCTCAAACTTTGGGCAGGACATGAAAGTTGGTGACTCATGTGACCGCTGACTCAGAGAGGGCGGGACGTGGTGTCGCGAACCGGGCCGAGCAGGAGGGTTTAACAGCCTCTCCTCTAACGTGGAGCTCATTTTACAGCGCTAACGTCCAAGGTCTGCACACAAACGCTCCACCACTATCTGCCTTCTTGCCTATCTATGGCAATTTACAATAACTTTAAATAACACGCATTTGCACAGGGTTAGCATGTTCCACTTTCCCGAAGTAAACCGCCCGAACTTTATTTAAAGGCATTAAACACGTTAATAAGTAGCATTTAGTAAGGACAAACGATTAAAAAGTATTTTAAACAAAATATATGTCTGTTTTACAATGTGAACTAGCCACAGTAAACATACGTGTATTTGACAAATTAATTTATTCATGCTAAAGTTTTAGACAAACTCGCATCAAACAATAAACACACATGCACTATTTTTATAACAATAATTTTTCTTTCTCTGTCGCGCCGCGGAACACAGTTTCATTCGGTTCCCAGAATTGTCATGCAAATCATTTTCCTGTTGCATTGAGGAATCATTTAGTCAAAGCTCCGTGTCTTTCCCATACATCCAACCAGTGAGTGATTATCAAGTCTTATTAATCCTCTGCGGGAACTGTAATGGCATGAAGAATCCACTTGAAAAGTTGCCTTACACTTTCCCCTTTTGTCCATTCGCTTTTCGGTCTCTTTATAAACTCTCTACTCTGACCCAGACACTAGACCAACTAAACCCGTACCAACCCAGCTTGATTTGGTTGCAAACGTGTAGTTTGCGAACGGACCGTGTCCATATAAAGAGCAATGGCAATATATAACACGTTGCAAGTCATTGATTTGATTTGCTACTGTTAGAAATATATAAATTATAACAATAAACTAAGTAAGAAATAAAATAAAGTAAAACAAAGTCGAAATCAGTCATTTTTACTCAGATATTAAAATGTAGGGCAAACAGTAAGAACAGAAGCCAATTAATTATCATCTATGTCACATTGCTGGTATTGAAACGTGCTTTTCTGGGGATGGTCGTTTCCAGAGTGTGATTCTTGGATCAGTAATGAGCTGTAAAGTTCCCGGGGACCACGGCCATATCTAAGCTCTGCCCTGGAGGCTTTGCTGCCCAGGCCCGGGAGGACCACCCACTTGGTCCTTGTGTGGTAACTCCATCATTTGGTCAACATGTCACAGAGGTTTTTCTCTTAGTCTTATCTCCCGCTCACAATGGCTTCAATCACCTTTTGTTTCAGTGTTACATTTTTATCGCATTGAAAAAGTATTAAGGCTTATTGCTGTGTAGGTTGAAATTGTATTACTTATTTGTTATTCGTATTATTTTTGTCGATCTTTTTTAGTTTCTTTAAAAAACATTTGATTTGCTATTGGGTTACAGAAAAAAACAAACACGTATTTCTTCTAAAATGTGTAAAATAATAAATTAAAAAAAACAATCGCATGATTTGTTCCCTTTGTCCTTGTTATACTGCCTAATATGTACTGACGTGAACCCAGTCAAAACCATTGGTCAAAACACTGGAATATTCTTCATTAGATTAAAGAGAGAAGACACATAGGCTAAGAGCAGTAAACATAATTTAAAAAACATATGATTACTCAGATTCCCCAGTGCAAAAAGGAGCAATGAAGAATTTCAAAATGAAGAATTGATTAAGGACCATGAACATAGCTACATTACACAAGGGCTTCATACACTGGGAAATATAGAAGTTTATGTATGTATGTATTATTATTACTATTATTATTATTAGCAGCAGTAGTAGTAGTATTTTAAATGTTTAAAACGGCATTTTGTAAAGATAAGGATTTCTGCATGCAGTTTGGAGTTTCTTTTAATAATTAACAGTAATCTTTGTTTTTAACTCTTTTTCTTTAATGTTTTGTTTTTTCTTAATTAAAAACAATTAATTAATTAATTAATTGCCAAGGTTAACAACAAACCCAGGAGTATCAGTGTCATCCAGGGCTTGAGTTCCATTAAAAATGAGCTTCACACTCCACTAACTTTATAATACTATTTTCTGGAAAGTTTTTTTCACATGTTTCCCACATTTTATATGCAACAGTTCACATAAAATGTATTTATGGCCATGGTGTTTGCCACATTAGTGTCATGTCACCTAACTATGTTTCTTGGTCAATACAGGAGGGCTGTCTGCTGAAAAGACCAGGTGTTACCCCAAGGCAGGCTGTGTCTAAGGTCATTCTACAGATCTAGAGAGCAAATCCCACCTGAGGGGCCTCATTTTACTCTGGATGCTGCTTTCTGGGATTGCCAATCATTAGCTTAATACCTATCAACTTACAGAAATGCCCCAATTTCCTTGTCTCCAGTGGATTCCTGTCCTGATGGACACTTGAATAATATGCAAAGTTCGGTGATGCCACAACGAAATGAGCATTTTCAGCACATACACACAATTGACTTGTCACGTTGATATATTTTTTTATTATAATAATATGTAAAGCTTAGGCTGTATTAGTCATATGATGAGATGGTGAGGATTTTTCTAATTTTGTTCAGAGGTTTTATTCCAAAACTGTTGGAACTCTAATTCAGAAAGACTGAAAGTCTTGTTGAAACATGTGTGTACTTAAATCCCTGGGCTTTTTACATCACAAGAGGAAATCTTGTAAAATCTCTTTCTGCCAAAACAGACAGGACAATCTGGGTTTGAGACAACCCCCAACATATAGCAGGACTGGGGCACAATAAGCTCAAACCTGTTTAGCAGGTGTGTTCATTAGACGACAGGGTAGTTTCATCACTTCTGAAAGAAGGCAAGTCAGTGCCAAACACTAATGCAGTGCCTGGGTTTCCTCCCTCCTGTTGCAACAAGACAAGGCAAGCTGACCCGAGGCAAGAGTAAAGCTTGCACAGGAAAGACGTGACAAATTAACAGCATTACACATGCAGGCAAAACTTTAACTTTCCTTAACTTAAGGCAAGGTGAATTTGGCTTCTCCTTGTCTTTTTGTTTTTTTCTCTGTGCATGGCTAGTCATGTATGTACTGCCAGTTACTATCCAAGTCGTTTAATGAACCGAGTTACTCTGGGTTCTCCAAAAGCCATGGCCCATGGCTACAATGACTTATTGGAAAACAGACGCCAATTTTAAATACATACCTAAAAGTATTCGTTCCATCAAAATGCAGCTTCTGACAGGGCTGAAAACGACTGTGTGTACCCTGTGAAAGTAAAGACTGAGTTTTGGTAACGTATTAGAATGTTCATAACATATGCACAACTTTACAGAAGGATTTCTTAGGTGCACACATATTCACTTCCTGCTGTGCTTGTTTTTAAATCACAGATCGTATTCTATCGTTTCCAGACACCATTTCAGACATTGTATATAGAAGCAGGCTACCATGGTGTGTGTGTGTGTGTGTGTGTGTGCACTGCGATTGATTCTTTATTAAGGCTGACTGAACCCACACAATTTATTAAGGCTGACTTTATTATTTTTTATCTTTATTATTTTTATTATTTATTATTTATTTATCTTTATTAAGGCTGACTGAACCCACACAAACTGATATGATTACCAGACAATGTCTGGTAATCATATCAGTTCAGATGCTGTGAAGTCATGAGAAAAAATACTTTAATAATGTTCAGAGCCAAATGATTTTGTTGTTTGGTTACTGAGGTTAAAGATTAGGTTAGGGTCACGGATAACTATATTGTTTCACTGTGGTAATGTGGTTGATGGAAATCCCTATAAAGATAACATGAGTGTGTGAGTGTAAATGACTGTCAAGTGAGTAATAATTCCAGCAGTACGTTGCACTTACTCCACTGGCTCTACAGGGTCAGGGTCCCTCCCTCTTTAGTTTACACAACCACAAGACTGTCATGTCACATACATGAAGACAGACAGTTATACACTCCCAGAAAACCTGTTGTGATTAGATCAGCATATCATCATGATGTGCAAAGAGCCTTATTTCCCAGAATGTCATGATGATATAATAAAAAAAATAGGAATTACTGCACTTTTTAGAAATATTTTTTCTATTATCACATTACACAGCATAAGCAAAAGTACATCAATTTACAACTTTGATCGTGTAACATTGTGCTCTATTTATATTATATATATATATACACGCAAACAAATACTTTTCTGAAAATAAATCATCTCAAAGTACAAAAATAAGATCTGTACTAATTAGGGGGCAAACTACACATGAAATTATTTTCAGCCTATTAGACTCAAGCAAATGTAAATATTGTTTATAATATTGCTATATGGCTAATGTTATTTTACTACTCTCTAGTTATAGATTTTATTCTAAAGTCTGAAAAGACTCTCTATCCAAAAGCTACGTTGACCAGCAATACTGCTTGTTTGATTTGGTGTAAGTCAAAACAATAAAGTGCTTGTGAGGGAGGTTCAGAAGGGCCAGCCCACCAGCGGCAGGCAGAGAGAGAAGTGCATTCTGGGAGCTGTAGTCAGTAGCGTCTGTGAGAGCCGGAGCGGCTGTCGGCTGAGCCCACGCGGTATCGGCGCAGGGTGACACCCAACGCCTCACCTGTCTGGGGGGACTGGTTCTGCCAGGAGCCACAGAGACAGTGTGAGAAGGTAGAGAGTGATGTCCTGGCAGGCCAGTGGCAAGGTGAACACGGCGAGGTTACTCACATATGCGGCGTCCAGGGCAAACACACCCTTGAGTGCAGTGTTACCTGTAGCCACATCCTGCACATCTGTTCATTACAAGGAAAGCCATCCATCAATTCTACACTGTGCACACTAATGGCCACACTACTCAACTTTTATTGCTACTGTAATTAACCGGACCAAGTGGACAAAGGCTGTCCTGCCGGGCCCTGCTAATGCAGCGGCGAGAGATGGTGATGCGTACTCTGCAGGCGTTCGTTGAGCCGGTCCAGGGACTGCAGGAGTCTCTGCTCCTCCAGGGAGAGGGCGCTGAGGCCGAACGCCTTGCCCCACGGCTGCTGAACCGCGTTGGTCCTCTGGGGCTCAGCAGACGTGTCCAGGACTCCCTGTCCGCCG
Source organism: Brachyhypopomus gauderio (assembly GCF_052324685.1). Lineage (NCBI taxonomy): Eukaryota > Metazoa > Chordata > Actinopteri > Gymnotiformes > Hypopomidae > Brachyhypopomus > Brachyhypopomus gauderio. The sequence continues at coordinate 20,220,033 of NC_135212.1, forward strand.
GTCTCCAGTACCACTGTCAGGGAGGAGGGGATGTGGGGAAACAAGGCGGTGAGGTAAACCCAATGATAATGCATGATGTAGCGTGTTGTGTATAAATATATAAATATGTTCTATTCATTACCTTTCTGAAAAGAACAGAAAAAAACAACAGAAACTCTGATCATTGTTTTAAATAAATGCTGTTAATACTGCCAATTATTAATATGCTGTCATCAGATACAATAGTATGGTTAGAAAGCTTTTCACACACCAGATTTCCAAACGCCAGAACTAAAGATTTATTGTAATCTATATCTGCACTGTGTGCTGTATATTGAATTAAATTCATAGTAATAAATGATACCTTCATCATGCAGTGTCTGGTCTGTTTTGTATCCACTTACGAGCTCTGTAGCCTGTAGGATCAAAAACATTAATGAGAAATTAAAAGTAACAGTCACAAACATTACATGAAGTGCTTAATCCAAATGAACAACCTTGTGGTTAGGAGATTAAATACAATCCAAATGAACAACCTTGTGGTTAGGAGATTAAATACAAACAGTCAAACTCTAAATTAATGGTAATACTATAATGGATTATAATCAGGTTGCTAGTCCCAAAGGACCCTTGAGTCACCCTTTCTTTCTATCTCAGCACACCAGAATTACCTCAATACTAAAAAAATAGCTTTAGACTTTCAACTAACACACCCTGAACACAACCTGCACATCCAGAATAGATCAAACATGCGGACTGGATTGGGATTCACTGCTCTTGTTAATGAGGCTTTCTTGATGGGGGATACACGTGTACCTGGAAGATCTGAGCGCTCCCTGCTGGCCTGTTAGTGTAGGATATATATATGCACAAATGTGTGAGTACCTGGTGAAAACACTGGGATTTGGGCCCTGGTGTTGCAGCATAGATCCTGCCATGATCAACATGGGTTCTGCTCTTTATCATATTATTCTCTACAGTTGGTCTCTTCACTGGACTCCTCGCTGCTTGGCAGGATGCAAAAATGGAAACAACGCAGTATTTAGGCATTTATCAGACCATGAAAAGACCCTTTCACCAAGAAAACGCAAGGCCAGCCTACCGTGTAGAACAGGTAGTACATACAATTTGCCATGTAAGTCCAAAATGATCATTTCACAATGAATGTCATAAACAGATGTTTTGGGTGTCTCTGAGTGGTTTGAACCTTTGGCTCCTTACTGTTTGAAGGGTTGAGAAAAACGCCCCCGATTCTTGTGACTGCTTTGACGCCGTTGATAGCAACATGGGACAAACTGGCATGGGCTTGAGGAGAAGCAGACAATGAGCTGTTAGTCAGGAAGCTTCGAGTCTCACCTAAGATGATTTAAAGAGAAGGATACAGAAGGAGAGAGATAAGAAGATAGATAGATAGATAGAGAGAGAGAGAGAGAGAGAGAGAGAGAGAGAGAGAGAGAGATAAAGGGGGACAGACAAGGAGAGGAAGCCAAAGTGATTTTAGGGAAAGGCCTAAAAAAAAACTTGCAACATTCACATTTGCTATATCTGCTATATGCTCTAACATAATTCAACAGTTCTTAAAGCCTAATATACCAATATAAAGATACCCAACATGAATAATGCTTCCACTATCATATGGATCCATTTCAGCAGAGCAGTAATCCCGTAAGTGGCGCAATGCTGTACAAGAGGCCAAAGCAAACAGACCCTACTGATTCAACCAAAAGGAACCTTTTCCAAAGACTACAAAATTACCCACAAAGAATCTCGAGTAAAGCTGCTGAACCTGCTGATGCACAAAGAGAGTCCAGTTCTGTCAAGGGACTCGTGTCTGACTATATGACAAGGTGCAATGAGAGCTGCATGTCTTATATTATGTTCCTGGCATGTGTAATATCTGAAGTGGAAAAAAGATTTTGCTCCAACAAGAGGTGAACATGTGCAATACTATTGTCTGGGTGTGTTATAATGGCAGTCGATTTTGTTGGACCGAAACTTTCAAGTATGTAAAGGTGCATGCTTTCATTTTTAGCCAAGTTCTTTTCAGGGTTCCTGAAGAATCGTTACAGAAACTGTCACGTAGTAAGTGGACGAGCTGGAATAGTAACACACCACAATCTGTGACATTTGACAATGGTAGTTGTAAGACTGACCTAAATAAACATGCCTGTGTGTTGTGAGGCAGGTTGGGGCTGTATTACCGTCTTTGCTGGCTAAGGCGCTACGAACTCCATGCCATAGCAGTGAGATCTCCTCATCTGTTGGCGTGCGATCCAAGCAGATGCTGTTCTCCCTATGCGGGGGCCCACTCTTGGCTCCGCCTCCCTTGGCATTTGCCTGGAAGAGGGTGTATACACCTTTGGCCACTGTCTCATACGTGTAGGCGTAGGAGGACGGCATTGTGGAAAACTGAGTGCCTCCCTCTGTGTGGAAGATTTGTCGTGGAGGTAGAGGCTGACTGTCTGGACTGTCCTTGCGAGCAACCTCCTCTGATGCCAGCCCTGATTTGCCGGCGGGGGGGTCTTCGCTATAGCCCATCCTGGCAATGTTTATGGGGGCCTTGTTTGAACTGTCTTCTGCCAGCTCAGATCGAGGAGGAGGTCGAGGTACCATGGTCAGCCCTTGGGCTCCAATCACATGACGTGCCTCGCTAGTCGACTGCGGCCTGATGACGGCGCCCCTCCTGGCCCGATAAATGTGGCTTGAGCGCACCCTCCGGGGAACTCGCGGCGGTGCTGCACGAGGGGCTGCTCTCTGGGGCCTGGACTCGGCCTGCTCCTGCCGCCCTCCCTCCTGAGATCCACCGTCTGACCAGGCCTGCCTGGTGCTGACTGGTCCATGTGAGGTCATACTGGTCTTTGGTGTGTGTGTGGGTACGTTTGCATAGGCGGACCAGTATAGTCCCTGTAGATGATCTCCTAAAGGCTGTTGAGGTGGAGGAAGTTGATTCTTGGTTGCTGGTGGCTTGTTTGAGTTTTTCTTCACTCTCTCTTCATCCTCTTCCTCATTGCTATTCACCTCATCGAACCAACGCAGTTTCTTCTTTGGTCCCTTGTTGCTGCCTGGATCTCGGACTTTTGCCCTGGCAAGCTCCATGCTGTCCCTGATAGACATGGCCACTTGTCTGGTGAAAACAAAATGGCCCGGCCTATAAGAAAACTTGACATTTCTTGCAACATACTTGGACTGTTTCTTAAGTATTCCTTTGAGGAAGCGCACGTCACCACTTCGGGGGGCTTGACGGGTGGCCACAGGCTCCGTTGGCATCTTCTCTGGCTCCTCTGTGGTACTGGAAGACTCGGGAATAGAGGCCTCGGTTACTTGACCATCACTGGATTCATCTCCTGGGACCAAAGAATCTCCTCTCTTCCACACTTTCACATTGCTCTGAAGTCTGGCTTCTCTCATGGGAATTATGGCTTCTCCATCTGGTTCACTCTTATGCGACTGGGAAGATCCATCAATTGCTACCTTCTGTAATGCTGGGTTCCTTTGAGCATTCTGGTCAGCAGCAATACTAGAAGAGACCCTGAATAAATCCTCCCTATTTCTGCATTTGCAGGCAGCGTCCGTCTCTGGTGGAGGTTTCACATGTTTTCCTTCCAGGGCTTTCATCAGAAGGGAAGGGTCTGACTCTTGAATCAGCCTGGAGAATTCCAGAGGTGTAGTGTCTGGTGTGGTCTGTGTTTTGCAGTGGGTGACCACAGCACCTTTGTCTCTTACAATATTCCCTTGAGCAGCCCGGCCATAACAAGAAGTCATATGTCCTGTGTTAGCAGCCAAGTTCTGGTAACAGCTGGGAGTAGCCTGCATGTTGTGGCCCTGGGACTGCTCCACCAGGCCACAATGCTCCACTGCATGCGTGAGATCCTGGATGCTCTGCTCCTCATCTGACGACTCATTTTTAAGCACAGATGATGGGGGACTAGAACTGGGGTTGCTCTGCTGACTTAACACCTTCTCCAGGAAGCTCCTTGGTGGAGGCGATGAGGGTCTCTTGGCTTCATGGACCTCTTGCACACCCAGAGAGGAACTAGAGCAGAAGGTGGGGTTGTCATTATGGACCTGCTGGACTACCTCTGGGACAGGCTCCAGGCTATCCAGGCTAGAAAGGCTTTCTGTACAGCTAAAGACAGCATCATGATGCTCCTGAAATCAGTGAAACAGGAGAGACAAATACTTTGAGACCAATAAAATATAACAAGAGCCAATGGTGTAGAGATGGGAAAACAACAGGTAGGTGGATCTTAGTTTATGAGGCTTTCCAGGAATCCCACTGGTTGATTTTAAAGGGAATAATATTTACAAATGTTCAGCAATAAATTCCATAAAAATTACTAGGCTTAAGCATAGAAGATACACAATTTCTTAGAAGTCTTGCCTCCTCCTTTCTAGGTAGGATTGTAGCAGCTATGTCCTGATCTGTTTAGAATTACAGGATTATGCACTGGCTTCGACTCAACATAGGTAGCATTCGAGTTTGAGAGAGAGGGAGACTATGTGTGTGAGAATTTTTTTGTGTTCATGTGTGAGTGTTTGTGTGGGTGTGTAGGTGTGAGTGTGAACGAGAGGGTGTGTGTGTGGGGGGGGAGTGTGAACGAGAGGGTGTGGGAGTGTGTGTGACCTAGTAAGTCAACTCATTTCAGAATGTTCTTAATACAAACCAAAACAAACTCACTCGTGTACTTTAAACACAAGCCCACACACCCTGAATACACACCCATAGACTTCCCATCAAACACCCACACAATAATTCATGAGTGGGAGTGCTATACTGAGAGATACTGGCACTGGTGTGCTGCGGTGGCACAAGGCCGAAGGCCATTAGACCACAGGTTCATTACTGATATTTATTATCAGATTATGCATTAGTGTCAAACTTGTTTCTTTGTGTCAGTGCCTTTTACCATGGCTGTTATATATGGCCATTTATGGGTTACAGGTGCATAAGGTGAAACAATACTTCAAGAGATTTAATGGGAGAGGTGCATCTTACTAAAATGTGGTCAGTGTGCCTGTATTATGAACTCAGAATACATCTCAGCTAATCACAAATGGAAAGTCAGACAAAATGTGAAAAATATTTCAGTAAGTTCATATTTCATCTTCATTAATATCCTTTTTAAATGATATATTTTTAGAAAGAAAATCAGACATGTACACTATAGTTGTCCTAAGCTGCATAACAGTAGTTACAATCGTACCTGTGGACGGGCCTGTTCAAGGTCCTTCACTGGAGGCTCGACTTTCTGCGGCTGGTTGAGGAAGTGCAGCTGGCTGCTCTTAAAGTCAACTAGGTTTCTCTCCTGCACGAGCTTGGCATAGGCCTCAGCCGCAGAAAGCGCTCGCGTGTTGCGAGAGCCGTTAGAGCCTCCTGGTGGCTTAAGTGAGGGACTGCCACCCCTGCGCAAAATAAAAGTAAAAAAAAAAAAAAAGACAGTAAATGTATTGAACAGTAAGAGAGCCAGTAGAGAATGAATCTTGGATTTGGTACATTCACTGTCAGGCAAACGAAAGGCATTTGTTTACAAAACATATAAATAGCAGTACAACAAGCAGTTTGATTTGTTTGAAAGACAAAACTTGCATGAACTAAACAGAATATGATATGGATTGAAGTAAACACACATCATTGCCTGGAATGGTAAAGTCACCTACCTGCTTAGGTTGGGGGCACTGGACAAGAATGAAGACTGATAAGCATATGAGCTCAGGGCCCCATGAATATGACTGAGTGCTTCATCTAAGTTGGTTGCTCCTTTACCAGAGGCTACGGCACAAACAATTTCATTCATATAAAACACCCATGAATTATAGCTAACTGTAATATTTATATGTATGATAAGTATATGAATTATATTATGAATACACAATGAGTGAATTACTGCACAGTTACAACAATCCAAGCTATAAAAGTCACCAAAGAGTAGGGTTAATTCTGACAGAGGGGTGTGGGTGTGCTGGCGTGGGCCAGAGTGGGCCAGGGGGGTCGGTCTTGAGGGTTTGATTGGCTGACCTGGCCTCCTCTTCTGTGAAGGAGGGAGATGTGCCCTCTGAAAGCGCTCTGTGGCCTCCTGTAACCTCTGCTTGCGCTGCTGAAGAATATTCTCCCGCAGTATCTCCTCCTGAACATCCCACTGCCTTCTCTTCTCCTCCTGAGCTCTGAGAGGGAGAGAGGGAGGAAAGAAAGAGTGTGATGGAGTGAGAGAAAGATATGAGGAGAGATTACCAGATAAAAGGAAAATGAAAGTAAAAACATCTAAATATGAAATGAGGGGGAAGGGCAAATGAAAGCTTGTTTCCACGGCCCATATCATGTCATTGTGTGAGCTGTCATTGTGTCAGTGAAGCTGAAGGAAACTGAAGCACTCTCCAAGCTGCCATTTCAACAGAATTAATTTGGTAATGGAACACCAATTAACACATTCCACAGCTGTATGAGACACAAAGCAAGTCAACTGAACTTGGGTGTTTGTGTAAATACAAAAGTGTCATGAAATCAAAAGTAATAGGAACAATCATATAGCTTTTACTGTAATGGTAATTCAAAATACCAGAGTACAGTGCACACACACACACACAAACACACACACACACACACACACACACACACACACACACACACACACACACACACACAAACATAAACACAAACACACAAATTTAGCACACCTGCACCCTCCTCCTTAAGGAACTGCTGTCCTTAAGGAGTCTTACATAGCAAGTCTTACAAACCTAACAGGATATTTATGGCTCAGTGTGGTCACTGATGTCTGTTATTATTGGTCACTTTAGTCTTAGTCCTTAGCTGATTAAGGGATCTATTTCAAATCCTAAATGACAACTAGTGTGTTGAGTAACAGTATCTGTGGCCGGAGTGCTAGGCTCTCTTTCATTGGTTTTTGGTGTAGTCACTGGATCAGAAACCTAAGCTGCTAGAGCAGGATAAGCTGTAGGTCACTCCCAACACTGTTTGTACCCTGCTGCTCGTCACAGGCTAACTTTGCATTTACTATCATTACTGTATTTCTTTATGCACGTATGTGTACATTTATTTTGTTTTTACAATTCTGACTCAACCATAACATTGTTGATCTCTGATATATTTGTTCAGATATTTTAAATTTGAACACTTATGGTCTAGATTATAATATAATACTCTGATATGAGTATTTACATCTCTAATTCTGCTGAAGCACAGTAAACCATGTAAGTGATGTATGATCTCACTTTCTGCGTTGATTTGTTTCCAAGGACAATTTGCGGGCACGAGCCCGACAGGACTTCTGTTCCTGCAACAGTAATCGCCTGTCATCTTCAACCTCTGCGTCCTGACCAGATTTAATGCTTCTGATGTGATGCCAGATTAAGGAAGTGAACATTTGAGAATTTCAAAAGAGCAATTTAAAATTAGGCCATAGCTTAAATAATTTCCAGGTAACCTAATTAAAGAGACTGAGAATAAATAAACAATATAGGGCTTTTCAAGCCCTATAATGAAAAGAACCATCACAAAACATTTAGGCTAATTGTTGTTACATACAAGCTAGGATTCATCCCTCATGTTGATCAAACATAGTGGACCTACTGCCACATCACATGTCAGACGTAATCTACCTTACATGACCTTATTATTAAAAGTAGCTACCAGGCTAATTTAGGTAGCTAGCTTTTCGATCCTTATTTTTATGTAGCCCTTTACACACAGGAGTTAGAAGCTCCCTTATATTTAGGGTGACACGGGCAGTGCCGCACACATCATGAAGGATACGAGTAGAAGAGATGATCCTTCAGGACCTCCATCCCCAAACTGAAGGAGTCGCTGAGCTTCCTTAGCTTTCGTCTCTCAACATCCCAGTCCTCGTCCAAAAAAGAAAAGTCGCGTCATGGTGATGTTCGAGGATCCTACCCGGACCGAATAACTAAAATAATAATAATAATAATTTCGTTTTCCTGATGTTAAAGTGACACGGCTGACACTGAGGTGGATCATCTGGCCTGGACTAGCAGCAGCAGCTCGCGAGGTGTTGCCATGGTAGCGGTGTGGCTAACCAGCCGTCCGGCAAACAGGTCGCGAGGACAAGCTAGCTAGGTACCAGCGAGCTAATACATTATTAAATACTTCCTACAGTCACCGGTTGCTTTCCCCCCTTATTTTACAGAGCACAAACGTACATTTCAGAACTCTGCCAACACTAGCTCTGTTTATTAACAACTGTTAATTACTTAGCAGAAAGCTTGGCATAAACGCATACCTTCAACACTTTGTCCATGTTGGCAACCACAGACGCGCTTCCTTGACAACGGAAATAAAGAACAATGTCGCATGGGGGCGCTGCAACACCAAAGACGAATTAAGTCGTGCACAGACGTTTAGCTTCAAGGGAAGTCTCTAAAACTGAAAGTAGTTGAACTTTGGTGTATGCTAAGGAAATAAACTACATACGTATACTGTATTACACAATAAATTAAACGTGCATTTTAAATTGTTTAGCATATGTGTTTAAATGTATGGTTGAGATGTACGATACTGGTCAGTGGGTGATAAACGTGGCTACAGGGTTGCCAACTTTTCAAGATCACTTTGAGTGAGATTTGAACCGGGGGGGGGGGGGGGCGGCGAACATAATGGCCACAAATCGCCGGTGGTTGTCGCCAGAGCGAACTAGTAACTCATTGAATCATAGATGTAGATCAGAGGTAAATAAACTAGATTTTTTTTCGGCGTGAGAAATCGGATGTGTGGTGTGTGAGCGTGTGAAGACAGTCAAATGCGTGTGTCTCACGCTCAATGCGTGAGAGTTGGCAACCCTGTGAAATTGTAATGGTATTTCGTTTCACAACAAATAGCTGTCTGACTGAACAGTTCGCTTACGCTTACAAATAAATTCACAAATAATACCGCGCAGCTACACAAACGTAATGTCAGGAGATACTGTAGCGACTACTACTACTCAGGGCGAGCACTTTAAGTGACACTGGGGAGACGGCGCCTGCGCGCGCCAGGGATACAGGAGGCTACTTGGCTACTTTTGAGTTGGGCTACCGCGGGAGTTACAAGTCAACGCTAAGAATCGATCGCAATAAAATACTTAATTTGTCTCCATTTTACACTCGCCACCCCCCCCCCCCCTCAACAATTTCATCTCGCCACCCATAACCCCACCCACCCACCCCCAAGATCAAATCTCACTCCATGTGATCTTGAAAAATGATCTTTTGGAAGGACCTGGCAACCCTGGGAAGTTTCCCTCCTCCGGATTTTTGGATTAAGCAGTTTCTGCCTCGGCTACCGAACCTTTTAACATTGTTACTGTTAAAAATGCACAAAAATAAATTTTGCTGCTGAATGTAACTACTAAAGTAACTTGTAATCTAACGTAGTTACTTTTAAAATCAAGTAATCAGCAACGTACTAACTAAAAGGAGTAATCAGTAATCAGTAATCGGATTCCATTTTCAAGGTAACTAATATATATATATATTGTAGCGTCGGGCCAATGGGGGGTGCCGGAGGGTGACACCATTACCCATGAGCCCTTGCGGCCCCGGCCCTGTTGTGTTTAATTATGCGATGTTTATGTTTGTATAGTGTTTTTAATGATTATTTATTGTGTTTTATTAGTTAAGTCACCCCGGTCCATCCTTTTGTGTACCTGTGCATTATCTTAGTTTCCCCTCCATGTATGTGTAACGTTGCCGTCGTCATGACCTCCCCCTGTGTTTCATGTGCAAGGGGCACCTCATTTAGGCCTCGAGTTATACTGATTGTGCCTGTGAGTGCCAGTTTTATTACAAAGAACAATAAAACCTCTGTTCTGTTTGGAGAATGGACTTCTCTGCAACTTCTTTCTACCACACCACGCCACAACTGGTGTCAGAAGTGGCTCTCCGTGATGAAATATTCCACCTTTCCGGAGAGCTCGAACGGCTTGAAGCAGGGCTGAGAGAGAAGCGAAGGAACGGCAGGAAATCGGTCAGACATCATCTTGACGGGCCAAGCGACATCGTACCACCGTCCCTCGGACGCAGAACAACACCCGCCGGGACGCGCCACACGCGCGACGAGATGTTACCACCACCCGCTGGGACGGACGCAGAACAACACCCGCCGGGACGCGCCACACGCGCGACGAGATGTTACCACCACCCGCTGGGACGCGCCACACGCGCGACGAGATGCTACCACCACCCGCTGGGACGCGCCACACGCGCGACGAGATGTTACCACCGCCCGCTGGGACGCGCCACATGTGCGATGAGATGTTACCACCACCCGCCGGGACGCGCCACGAGACGTTACCTCCCGCCGCCACGCGTACATCGGCAACGGAAGCGACGACCGGCCCGACACGCCGGCTCAGCCTGCCTGGCTATGACGGCGAAGCGGATTGGGCAGCGTTCGAGGCTCAGCTCGATGCCGTCGCCAACTACGAAAGCTGGTCGGACGCTGAGACGGCGGTTCAACTGTGCCTGGTGCTACGGGGACCTGCGCTCAGGGTTCTAGTCGGGCTCCCAGCGGAGGATAGGAACGCGCTGACGCCACTCAAAGCGGCACTGAGGAGCAGGTTCGGGCGGCAACCGGACGAGTCGACGGCGAAGCAGCTCTTGGCGGGACGTCGCCGTGCTCGGGGAGAAGGCCTGAGAGTGTTGGCGTCGGAGCTGGCACTGTTGGTTCGCCTGGCCTACCCCCTGTTCCCACGCGAGGCCCAACGGCAGTTAGAACTAGATTTTTTTCTGGGCGCGGTGGAGCCGGCTGAGCTGAGGAGACACGTCCGCCCGTACAACCCGACCACTCTCGACGCTGCCGTGGACGAGGCCGTCAGGGCAGAACAAATCTTCACCGGTGACTGCCTTAACAGGATGCCCCGTCAGACCCGCCCACACGACCGCCAAGCAAGCCACCGACTGGTCTGCTGGAATTGCGGGGCTCACGGCCACAAAGCCAGCCAGTGCAACGGCTCGGGAAACGAGCAAGGAGCCGCCCGGTGAGGGGCGCGGCGACTCCGGTTCTCACTGGCCACCCCTCTTTCGTTGTTTCGAGAATCGCCGGACAACGTGACTGGCATATTTCATGTAAGTTTGGCGATATCTCTGTTACCGCTCTGATTGACACGGGCGACGCAAAACCTGTCCGCCTGAGACCGCATCGCCTCCCTTTAACCAAGCGTGTGGCAGCCGAACGCCAAATCCGCGAAATGGCAGCGGCCGGCGTAATTGAGCCTTCAAATAGTTCATGGTCTGCCCCCGTGGTCCTAGCCAAGAAGAAGGACGGTTCATGGCGGTTTTGCGTCGACTACCGACGTTTAAATGCTGTGACTAAACTCGACTCTTACCCGATGCCGCGAGTAGACGACACACTCGAGCGGTTAGCTGGCTCAGACTGGTTCAGCTCCCTGGACCTGCGTAGCGGGTACTGGCAGGTCCCGTTGGACGAGTCAGCGAAGGAGAAGACTGCGTTTTCGATCGGTGCAGGTCTTTGGCACTTCAAGGTCCTCCCCTTCGGGCTCTGTAACGCGCCGGCCACTTTCGAGCGGTTAATGGAGCGAGTGTTGTCTGGGGTTCCGAGCAGTAAATGTGTGGTGTATTTGGATGACGTGCTGGTCCATGCTACGGGCTTCGAGTCTGCGCTGGCCAACCTAGAGTTGGTACTGGGCTTAGTGAAGGAGGCCAATCTGTCCCTCAACCCGGCTAAATGTAACCTCCTTCAGCGTCGCATTAATTTTCTCGGGCATGTGGTCAGCGGAGAGGGCATAGCCACTGATCCCGGCAAGACGGCCGCGGTCCGTGAATGGCCCACTCCGCGTACGGTGCGACAAGTTCGTAGTTTCCTCGGGCTCGCGTCATACTACCGCCGTTTTGTAAAGGGCTTCGCGGACATTGCTGCCCCCCTTCACCACCTGACAAGGGGTGGCGGAACGAGATTTAGCTGGCCTGACGACGCCGATTGTGCTTTCCGTACACTAAAGCAGAGACTGTGCAGTGCGCCTGTTCTGGCCTATCCTTCCCCCACTGAGCGCTTTATTGTCGACACTGATGCAAGCGACCACGGGTTGGGTGCTGTACTGTCACAGGTCCAAGAGGGCTCAGAGCGCGCAATAGCATACTTCAGCCGCCGCCTGGACAAAGCTGAGAAAAATTATTGTGTGACACGGCGCGAGCTGTTAGCAGTGGTTGAAGGGCTTTGGCATTTCCGACCTTACGTGTACGGCGTACCTTTTCTGCTGAGGACAGACCATGCTTCACTGCAATGGCTGTTGAACTTCCGGGAGCCTGAGGGCCAGCTAGCGAGATGGTTAGCCAGGCTACAAGAGTTTAACTTTGTGGTAGAGCACAGACCGGGCAGAATCCACGGGAATGCTGACGCACTGTCTCGCCGGCCGTGCGCTTCCCACGATTGCAAGCACTGCCAGCGCGCTGAGGGAAAGGCAGAAACTGTCGGTGTATGTGCAGCGGTGGGCCGGACTGCTGTTGCCCCTCCTGTGTCACCCTGTATCTCCACTGCGGAGCTGGCTGCGGCTCAGAGGGCCGACCCGGAACTGGCATGGGCGCTGGACGCTTTGGAGGCGGCCGTCGTGCCGGACTGGGATGACGTGGTACGACGGGGACCCGTAGCTAAGGCGTTGCGATCCAACTGGGACAGCCTGAGAATCGCTGGGGGCGTCCTGCACAGAACTTGGGAGGACCCGAGCACTGGGAGCCGCTTAACTCAAACTGTAGTACCGCAGGGCCTACGTGACACTGTTCTGCAGGCTGTCCACGGTCTGCCAGGCTCAGGCCACTTTGGCATCACAAAAACTCTTCACAGACTGAGACAGAGATTCTGGTGGCCGGGCTGCAGAGCTGGAGTTGAACTGTTTGTCCATTGTTGTGACACGTGCGCTGCCAAGAAGGGACCGGCGAGAGTCTCACGTGCGCCCCTCCACCCCATGCAATCCGGCTGCCCCATGGAGAGGGTGGCAGTGGATGTACTGGGGCCGTTTCCAGTGACTGAGTCGGGCAACCGCTACGTGCTTGTGGCCATGGACTACTTCACGAAATGGCCCGAGGCGTATGCGGTGCCCGACCAAAGCGCCGTTACTACAGCAGAGACCCTGCTCCATGAGTTTTTCTGTCGCTTCGGCGTCCCAGAGGTCCTACATAGCGACCAAGGCCGAAACTTTGAGTCGGACGTCATGACCGAGGTTTGCCGCCTGCTGGGGGTGCACAGGACTCGAACAACTCCTCTTCATCCACAGGGTGATGGCCTGGTCGAGCGGTTCAATCGAACCCTGGCTACTCAACTGGCCATGGCTACACAGGAGAACCAGCGTGACTGGGACAAACAACTGCCTCTCGTCCTGTTGGCGTGCCGCTCCGCCTTACAGGAGACTACTGGTTTCACCCCCGCCATGCTTATGTTCGGCCGTGAACTGCGATCACCTGTGGACCTGGCATTTGGGGCACCTCCCACTGATGATGTTAATGTTGAACCTGGCCCTGTGTTCGTTTCTAGGCTGCGGACAAGACTACTCGACGTCCACATGCGAGCCAGGGGTAGCCAGGCGGGGGCCGGACTGCGCCAGAAACGCGCCTATGACATGCGCTGCTACGGCGGGCCCCTGCCCGTGCACTCTGAGGTTTGGCTGTACAATCCCCGTCGAAAGAAGGGACTGTGCCCCAAGCTGCAGTCCGCATGGGTGGGGCCTTGCACTGTGCTCGCGCGTGTCAGTGACGTGGTCTACCGGATCCGCTGGGGCCGGCGGCGCCTCGTGGTGCACCGCGACCGCCTTGCCCCGTACCGGCCTAAGGTGCAGGGTGCTGGACGCTGCCCGGACTCTTCACCGCCTGTCTCCCCGGTTATTGGTCCTGCTACTTCCCCTGTGGCCGGTCCGGCCAGGCCACAGCGCACGCGGAGGCTACCGCGGCGCCTGCAGGACTGTGTGACATAGATTGTTCTGTGAACTGCATTGTTAACATTCTCATGCCGAGTTATGGACTGTTCTTTCTATGTGTGTACATGTATATATATATATATATATATATATATATATATATATATATATATATATATATACGCATTTTTAATTGTGTCTGTAACTATTGATTGCCTTATTTACTGTTCTCCCTCTGTTTGTTATGCCAAGTCTGTTATGTGCCAGGTGGTTATTGTGCATTGTGGTGATGCCTAATCTTTTTGATGCCACCTTGACAACGTTACCGTACTGCTGTGCTCATGTTCAACGCCGGGAGTCGTTATGTTAATGCCTTGTACACGACATGCGTATGTCTTGAGTTGTACTGCCCTTGCTGTTTTTTTCTTTCCTCCAGGATTGTATTTGCGCTTCACGTGCGCGTTGAGTAGGATCTGCCTCATCCGGCTGTAATTGTGTGTTTGATGCCATGTTTCTGCCCTTCTACGCTACTGGACTGTCTTGTGTGTGGTCGCCGGGATGGCTGACCTCTTGGGGGGGGGCTGTGTAGCGTCGGGCCAATGGGGGGTGCCGGAGGGTGACACCATTACCCATGAGCCCTTGCGGCCCCGGCCCTGTTGTGTTTAATTATGCGATGTTTATGTTTGTATAGTGTTTTTAATGATTATTTATTGTGTTTTATTAGTTAAGTCACCCCGGTCCATCCTTTTGTGTACCTGTGCATTATCTTAGTTTCCCCTCCATGTATGTGTAACGTTGCCGTCGTCATGACCTCCCCCTGTGTTTCATGTGCAAGGGGCACCTCATTTAGGCCTCGAGTTATACTGATTGTGCCTGTGAGTGCCAGTTTTATTACAAAGAACAATAAAACCTCTGTTCTGTTTGGAGAATGGACTTCTCTGCAACTTCTTTCTACCACACCACGCCACAATATATTGAAAATGGAATCCGATTACTATATATATATATATATATATATATATATATATATATATATATATATATATATTAGTGGTGGGACTTTAACGCGTTAATTTCGATTAATTAATTACAGGAAAATTAACGCACTAAAAATATTAACGCATTTTAACGCATGAGACACTTTTGCACCGTGGAATGTTTCTCCGTGTACGAGTTCCAGACATACAGATTATATGGACGCACAATAAGATGAGCATGATGCAGATGACTGAAGAGGCTACGCTGGTGGATGGGAAATTTAAATATAAGAAACTTCCAGATGGAAGTACAAACAAAAATAGTGTTATTTGCACTTTATGTAGGAAGGAGTTCGCTTATCACAGGAGCACTTCCACCCTTCGTTACCACACCAACGCAAAACATGTTGGGGCTAACGCGCAGGTCAGTAATGATCACTTAGCCACTTAGCTGCTAATTGTATTCCTAGTACGATATGGTGAACAAACGTCCGTATTTTCCGGGACATGTCCGTATTTCACATCCTGTCCCGGGCGTCGCGGGTTTTTTTTAAGTGAGGAAATGTCCTGGGGTGAGTTTCCCAAAACGTTCTTAGCGCTAAGTACTTCGTAACCTCGTTCATACGTACGAGGTTAAGATGTACTTAGCGCTAAGAATGTTTTGGGAAACTCACCCCTGGTTTTTAAATTACCTTCATTGGACCATTAAGACTGGATTAAACTTTCGCGAGTGACCGTCGCGCGCGACTTTGCACGCGTTTATACGTGACGTGTCATATTATTTACAGTGTTGTTCGCTCTCTGTGGTCGAAGCTAAAGGCTTACAAGAAGCACTGCAAAATGTGTCAACTGATGCAAGTTAAGAACTGCCGTCCAGAAAGACAATGTCGAAGAAAATCCAGCAGCTGTATGATGAGGAAAGGGAAGTAAAACAGGTTATTGTGAAGAAACAAATGTGGCTCTGACTGGGGATCACTGGACCTCTGTTAGCAACAAGAATTATCTTGGTGTCTGTGACAGCTCATATTATAGATGATGAAGACCCAGTCATTTGCTTTGAGCATGCAGAAGACCACTTATGGCGCATTTCCACTAGGGCCTGCTTGGCGCGGTACGGTTTGATACGGGTCGATTCGCAACGGAACGGTACGGTCGCGTTGTGTTTCCATAGGCCCTTTTCACACTTCCGCATTTTTTCTTCCGGAAGCTCTCGTTGCAGGGTAAAGTTACTTCCGTTACACATTAAACAATGGCAGAGTCCAATAACAAAAGCTTTTGCAGTGCACCAGGGTGCTCGATCTCGAAGCAAAAACAGTCGTATCTCAGTTTCTACGGTTTTCCGGCTGACGACGAGCAGAAAAGAAAATGGGTTTGTGCAATTAGGGGGGATGAAGGGGAAAACTTTGTGATACGGAGCATCTTTGTAGCCAGCATTTCACTGCTGCAGACTACATAGCAGGAAGCTCGCGGCTAAAAGTTGGTGCTGTTCCCTGTTACTGTTCCCAGTACTGTTACTGTCCCCGGTACTGTTACTGTTCCCAGTACTGTTACTGTCCCCGGTACTGTTACTGTTCCTAGCCGGTTTCAGTGGAACAGTTGCTGTCCGCGTTTGAAAGATCAAGCTCTCGGCTGGGAGTACACGTACGTCCGCTAGCATCTAGCTGCGACCCGCTAGCATCTATCCCCGGTTCGCTAGCTTTTAGGCCCGGTTCGCTAGCTTTTAGCCCCGGTTCGCTAGCTTTTAGCCCCAGTTCGCTAGCTTCTAGCCGTGATCCGATAGCTTCTAGCCCCGGTTCGCTAGCTTCTAGCCGTGATCTGATATCTTCTAGCCGTGATCCGATAGCTTCTAGCCCCGGTTCGCTAGCTTCTAGACCCGGTTCGCTAGCTTCTAGACCCGATCCGATAGCTTCTAGACCCGATCCGATAGCTTCTAGCCCCGAGCCGATAGCTTCTAGTCCCGAGCCGATAGCTTCTAGCCCCGAGCCGATAGCTTCTAGCCCCGATCCGATAGCATCTAGCTAGAAAAGAGCAAGCTCTCGGCTGGCAGTACACCACGAACATCTACTAGTCGAGAGTTTGCTCTTTCAAATGCGGACAGCAACTGTTCCACTGAAACGGCTCTGAAACTAGTTGTGATCCGCTAGCATCCAGCTCTGCTCGGTAGCATCCAGCTCTGACCATCACTTTGCTGTCGACTACATTGGACACTGAATAAACAATAACACGTAATAACTTGGTGTGTGTCATGAACTTTATTGATACTGATGTAAACCAAACAATCAATAGCTGACGTCCCTTGGCTTGCTAAAGCCGGGCGTACACTGTACGATATTTTAAATCGTGTACTCAGCTCCAGCTCAAACTGTACGACTAAATCGCAGGGAGAGCTCGTGGAGCTGCTTCAACAGTGCGATACTCTCACGAGGAGCGATTTGAATTTCAAACATGTTTGATATTCTTGCGATGCTGCGATTTCTGATCGGGAGTTGGTCGTGAGTTACCTGTGTAAACTATACGATGCACGACACACGATTGAGCCGAAACTCGGCCCGATCGCAAAAATAGTCGCACGAGTGAAAAATCGGCTGAAAATGGGCCAAAAATCGCAGTGTACGCCCAGCCTAACCTAGCTAGATATTGTTAACTAAAGCTGGGCGTACACTGTGCGATTTGTGGCCCATTTTCAGCCGATTTTTCACTCGTGCGACTATTTTTTGATCGGGCCGAGTTTCGGCTCAATCGCGTGTCGTGCATCGTATAGTTTACACAGGTAAACGAGGAGATAAGTAGGTAGATTAGTAAGTAAGCTAGGAAATTACCATATTTTTGGGTAAGGAAGTGCAGTACTGTTATTATTGAATTGTTGGATAGGAAATTATCAATCCAATGACAACACTAGTGTGCATATCCACAAACGTGTGACCAACAGGTCTGTTTTGAATGAGTGTCACATGGTTCAGTAGATTAATGAACAAGGAGCAGTCTATTTATTGTCGTTTTTTTAAATTTCATTTAAGTTGGTGATCTTCCTTGCCTTTTTTGTGCTTCAACTTCTCTTCAGTACATCAGCGTAGCGTGTTTGTTGATGCAGAAGGAAATAATTAGAAACAACAGACCAATCTACTGCTTCACAAAGCTTTATTTGTACCAAGATATCTTAGGAGACCCCACACATACAATGCATGTATATGCTCCCCACCCTAAGAGGTAGAGATCTGAAAATAACTGCTGCACTCCAAGCTTATATGCCGCTTCTTCTCCCATCTGCCTGCTCTTTCAGTAATCTTTGCTTCCATAGATGTTCCATAGAACCATTGAAAACCATTTCATATCAAGTTGATCATATCAATATAAACTTTACTACTAAGTATAATTAAAATATATTGTTGCCAAGTTTGCTGCTAAGCAAAGATGATTTTCATGACACATCTCACAGATCCTTGAAAAAGTTGAGGCAAGTCTACTAAACACAGAGTTTCTCATGGGTGGCCTCATGGGCCGCGTCACAGGTGGGGTCCCGGGCGGGGTCACAGGCGGGGTCCCGGGCGGCGTCACGGGCGGGGTCCCGGGTGGCGTCCCGGGTGGCGTCACGGGCGGGGTCCCGGGCGGCATCACGGGCGGGGTCCCGGGCGGTGTCACAGGCGGGGTCCCGGGTGGCGTCACAGGCGTGGCTACCTTGGGATCACGGGCGCCGGCCTCGGGAACACGGGCGCCGGCCTCAGGAACACGGGCGCCAGCCTCGGGAACACGGGCGCCGGCCTCGGGAACACGGGCGCCGGCCTCGGGAACACGGGCGCCGGCCTCGGGAACACGGGCGCCGGCCTCGGGAACACAGGCGCCTGCCTCGGGAACACGAGCGCCAGCCTCGGGAACACGTGCGGCGCCCACAGGAACATTGGGGGTATCCTCTGGCGTTGGACACGGGTAGATGCGTCACCGGCGCCTCCGTGATCGGCGACTGCGCGACGGGCGGCGAGACGGGCAGCGGCGTCCTGGGGGGCCGGCGCTGCATCCTGGGGGGCCGGCACGGCATCCTGGGGAGCCCTTCTTAGCTGAGGAACAGAAAGGTTTGTACTTTTACCAAATCTATCACGCATATACAGGTGATTACACTTAATCACACAAAAAGCTAAAGACATATTCCCCATAAAATTACCTGTCTCCACCCCTGACGTAAAACAGCATCATGAACACTTTCGACATGAAAGCCAGTGCCGCTTACTTCATGATAGTCATTTTGGATAAATCATTTACACATTCTATTTTGCAACAACCTGGGGTGGGTTTCCCGAAACGTTCGTAGCGCTAAGTACTTTGTAACCTCGTATGAAACGTACGAGGTTAAGAAGTACTTAGAGCTACGAACGTTTCGGGAAACCCACCCCTGAATTGTAATTAGACCTACTATAAATAGTTAAAATGTAACCGAGGAGCTAGGAATTAAGGTACCATCTCAAAGAAACTTGAACTTACGCTCATCAGTTCTCTCACGGTCCAATTGATTGCGTATATCGCATGAAACATTGCGCTGCAATTATCAAAAACGTCGTCTGTCGTTTTAAACACAGCGGCCGCTCCTTTTATAGTCACTTTAACTGTGACGTCACCAGTGTTGTTAGTAACGCGTTACTTAGTAACCAGAGACCGTGTGGAGTGGACTGGACGACACGAGTGAAAAGTGAAGCCTCGTGTGTCAGCTGTCCTCTAGTGACTGGCTGCAGGACAACTTTTAACCCCGCCCATTCCCATGTAATGCCCGGTTCGCACTACACGACTGGTTGTGCTGTAATCGTGAGTCTTTCAGTTGTTGTGGCTTTCACACTACATGACTGATCGGCGACGCGGGCTCACGGAGACTATCAGTCGCCGACTGGGCTAGATATTAAACATGCTAGATATCTGCCGGTCGTCCGCGATGAGTCGGCGACGGCTCGGCGAGCGTCTTTCAGCAGTTCACACTACACGACTGAGCAAGCGACGAGTGATTGCCGATTTGCCTCCGACCACAGTTTCTGTAGGCGATCTACAAAAAAAAACTTTCGGCTACTGTCGACGACTGAAAAATCTGCCCTAAAATCGTGTAGTGTGAACCGGGCAAAAGTGAACGGGCTGGACGAAAAAGTTTGACTTTTTATTACACGTAAAATACGTTTCTTGAGCAATTATATGTTGTCAATTCTATAACACCCCTTTGCGTTAGTATCTCTCCCAGTGTTTTCTCTACGATAAACAGATTTTATAGAAGTTATTAAGTGTTACTTAAAGGGGTGTGGCGATAAGGTGATTGACAGTTAATAATAGCTGCGTTGATTGACATCTAATACCAGACGCTCAAACGTGAACGCGCTCAACAGACAGCAGTATTAAAACCTTTTACCTTTGTTTATTTTGTAAAACGTCAAAAGTGTCTTTATACCGAACCTCAATGTCTTGTTCTGCAGTAAATTGTTGTAACAGACCATTTGGGTCAAGTTCTTTGCAGTTCATTCGGTAAGTAGCTCAGTTAGATATTTGACTAGCTAGCCAGATGTTTAAATAAACATTTAAAACTTTAAATAGTCACTTGGACATTTTTTTCAACATTACTTAATCACATTTAAAATAGTTTTATTAGATGCAGCACTATATAACAACAAAAGATGCCTTAATTGTCAAATTTGATCAAGCCAGTCCAAAGATATTCAAATTTAAATCGGCCCTATTTTTAATGCAATTAACGTAAAACAAAAGGAAATCTTGTGATCAAGAAATGTGCTCTAGTTTTAGCATGTGGCTAGTTTTTCTTTTCCGTGTCCGCCGTGATCATCGGACCAACACGTTGTCTTAAAAAACTACCTTAAACTGTACATACTGGGATAAAACGTAAGGAAACAATAAACAAGAATATATTGTAACAGTCCACTTATGTACTTATGTAAACGCGAAGTTAAATTTCAAGCAGGCTCAAAAAGAAACAGCGCGAAATGCGAATTCTTCTAACGGGATGAGAGAAAGCGGACATTCAATTACGCCATATTACCAAAACTCTGGGAAGAAGCTCCTGGGATGAAAACAGCGATTTATTACGGCGCGCTTGATCACTGACCTCGCTTAGACGGCGCGACCGGAGAAAAATCCGGTCATCATCATGCGGAGAAATCCAAGTAACTACTTTAAATCCTCTCAGGTTAGCAAATTGTGCTAGCTAGTTCGTAATTTAGCGAATTGAACGAAATGTACTTGAAGCATATGCTGCATTCAAGTGGTGTCGGTTTTATGGGAAAACCGAGTTTCCCACCAGAGGGCACGACATGAACACCCTCTGATGTCGGAAGCTGAAGTCGGACACGGAGATTTTCGATGCAGCACGAACTGCCCGAGTTGTGACGTAAACGCTATTTCCAAAATGGCTGAACAGTACATTAACAGTAAGATGCTAAATAATGATGTACAATTCATACGCTAATTCCAATAGTAACATTATTTTAAACCTCTATTATCAACACATATTTTTGCTGCATTTGTGTTAAAAAACTAAAATCAACAGCTAACGTTTTGCTGACAGAATAGCATTATTTTAAATTTTGTTCACATACCTATAAACATTTATGAATAGTGGCAGCTACTGTTAAGTATCGTGTACATTACGTGATGAATTGACGTGTATGCAATTTGTAAATACTGGATTAGCCAAGCGACGAACAAACGTTCGACAGCCTCCATTTTTCTTTCATTTCACACACACAAACCACATGAACGCGAGCAAGTCGCGTAATCGAGTTTCACCTCGGAGAAATCTACTGCTCGACTTCCACTTGAATGCAGCAATAGACCGTGTATAAGTCGCGACCCAGTTTTATACAGTACAAATGTTATAACAAATTAAAAGGGTAAACAAATGGTGGTTACCCTGGCAACAAGATGGTTCGCATGCTGGGCTACAGACTAAAAAATTACTCAAGGAGCCAGAAGGTCCTAAAAGGAAAAAATCAGGTGCCAATAACTTTTTCTAGGTGCCATAATATAAACTAATAAGCATTGCAACACTCACATCAGGTCAGCTGTTATTTAGGATCTCTGTCGTCCAACATGACTGATGTCTCTCGTCCTTGTAACTGTGGTTAAGTTCGCTTCATGTTCTCATATTCAGAATTAGACATGTTATTTTAAATGTACTACCATCTACAAATGACCTTAACATGGACAAAATGGTGATCGTAAAGGCCCCAGAGCACTGCGCACTCTGTTTTTCAGCAAAGATTTAAATAATTTTTAAACGATTCTTCATAAGATAAAAACAAGTTGTATAAATATTAAGTGCACATTTTGTCAAATGTTTCAACAGCTTTTATCATAAATCATAATAGCATAAAACAAGTTATAGTACATTAAGTGAATCCTAATCAACAGCCTTGTTTTGTGGAATTATGATGGCCCATTTAAAAGCTATTGAAATATTTGACAAAAACTGACCACCACACATTGGTGCAAGGTATAAATACAGGAGTATATTTAAAATAACATGTTTGTAAAATACATATTTTTCTGACGTAAACAAAGTTGTAGATATTTGTCTTGGGTGCCAGCAGGGGCGAGGCTAGGGTATTTTTAGTGGTGCTAGAGCGCTCAACACATTTTTTAAATATTATATTATGCAAAAAACTTGCTCTGCACCTGCGCAATACTTTGGTATTGTGCCTCTGTGAGCACTGGGGGCTGGGCACCCCTAAAGACCAGATCCTAAAATCGCCCCTGGGTGCCAGAAATAGAAATTTGCATATTTTGGCACTTTTAACTTAAAGGTATTGAAGAACTTCAATGGCAGTAATGCAACAAGTAGAAGACATAGCTACAGCAATAGACAATAAGGAATATACAGTTGGAGTTTTTATAGACCTAAAAAAAGCATTTGACACAATTGATCATGATATATTGTTAAAAAAACTGGAAAGATATGGAATGAGAGGGGTAGCATACTTATGGCTCAAAAGTTATTTAAGCAATAGATATCAATATGTGCAAATAGGGAATAGTAAATCTGACTTATTGAATGTTACTTGTGGTATTCCTCAAGGTTCAGTGTTGGGGCCTAAACTGTTCATATTATATGTAAATGACATTTGTAAAGTCTCAAATCTATTAAAAACTGTATTATTTGCTGATGATACACATTTATATTGTTCTGGGGAAAAACTGGAATGGCTTCTGAATACAGTAGGAAGAGAATTAAGTACTATGAAGAGATGGTTTGATATTAATAAGTTATCATTGAATCTAACTAAAACAAAGTTTATGATATTTGGTAACCGAGAAATTAGAACTGAGGTAAAACTTAGTATGGATGATGTTGAAATTGAAAGAGTGTACGAAAATAAATTTTTGGGGGTGATAATAGATAATAAGTTATGTTGGAAACCACACATAAATAATGTAAAAACTAAAGTGGCCAGAACTATTGCAATACTGTATAAAACCAAACATATTTTAAATCAAAATTCACTATATATACTGTACAGTTCTTTAATAGTTCCACACATGACCTTTTGTGTGGAGATATGGGGAAATGCATATAAAACGAACACACATCCAATTTTCATGCTGCAGAAAAAAGCAATGCGAATTATCAACCAAGCAGGATATTATGAATCAACCAATAAACTGTTTCTTAAAAAACATGCTCTAAAATTTTATGATATAGTTGATTTACATATTGCACAGATAATGTATAAGGCAGAAAAAAATTCTCTTCCTAACAGTATACAGAAGTTATTTGAAATTAGAGACAACACGTATGAACTTAGGGAAGCAAGTAGATTTAAAAAAATAAGAGCAAGGACTAATATAAAAAATAGATGTGTATCGGTTAGGGGGTTAACTTTGTGGAATAATTGCAGTAAGGAAATGAAAATGTGTAGTTCAGTAACTAAATTCAAAAAAATGTACAAGAGTAAGGTAGTAAATTCTTATAAACTTGTACAATGATTATATATGGATTAGGTGATATTTAATTATTCATTTATTTATTATTTATTTTAATGTTATTTTGTGACTTTGCTTTGGTATACAAATTATGAGAATGGCTTAATGTAAAAAGGGTAGGTATAATAAGCTACAAGCTTCAACCTATACCTTTTCGGTTATATGTATTTTGCTGATATGTTTATTTATAACTGAGGTTGTGTTGTTGTTTTGTTTGTTTGTTGGTATATATATTCTTTTTGATTGTGGAGCACATAACCGAAATAAAAACTTTTCAAATTAAAAATAAATAAATAAATAAATAATTCCGAATACGCGGACGTGAAACGAACCTTACCAAGTTTCCTAGTATGTATATGAGTGACTTTTGATCCCATTAAAATTAACTTTATAAATGAGTGTGTCCTCTTATGGTCCGACAGAAATGTAGACTGTGTGAAAAAATCCAATATTTTTGGCTTCGCTATTTTCATCAAGCTAACGCTTAGTGCTAAAGTTTCAGCTCGGCTCCGCTGCTTTGCGGGTAATATGGAGCTATTATAGTGTCACCAGAACCTGAACCTGAAATCATTATTACTTGAAAAAACAGTCTGTAAAATCCTCGCAGGTATGCAAAAATTCGAGTTAAAATTCAGGTTCAGGTCGAAATTCAGGTTCGGGTCGCAATTGAGGTTCGGGTCGCAATTCAGGTTCGGGTCAAAATTCAGGTTCGGGTCGTAATTCAGGTTCGGGTCGAAATTCAGGTTCGGGTTGTAATTCAGGTTCAGGTCGAAATTCAGGTTCGGGTTGAAATTCAGGTTCAGGTTGAAATGCGGTTCATCCGGGATATGTAGGATGAGCAAACAAACTCAGAGCTAATCGAACTGCATCTGGCCAATCACAAAACATATCAGAGGTCATTAAGAGGCGCGTCTTTCTGCTAAATTTCCTGTAAGAGTGCGGTCCCTGTTTGGCGTGTAAGTAGCATGTAAGCAGCACGAAAGTGACCACTGTGCCACCCAGAAATGGCACCTTGTGGCAGCTGCCACATAATCGTGGCACTTAGTGTGACCAGTGCTGCGTGACTGTGGTCTCCGTTGTCCAGAAACGCCGCCTGCCTCTGCTGACAGACATCTAAAGACTCTTGGGTGACTCTGCGTATCGGCCACTCGCTTAAAATCATCCCGACGAGCTCCGAATCGCCATTTGTTGAAATGAAGATGGTTCATAACTTTTGTTTAAAAATTATGTTGAGTGAAATACTAGCCGACATCCAGCTAGACAGCTCTATATTACTAGTTCAGAATACTGTTTAGCGATAACGTCGAATTAAGATTATAGGAGGGTACGTGAATCTACAGTGGTAGACCATTAACGACAGCACTAAATTTAAAGGGTTTATAGATGTATGGTTATCAGTGAATGTTCCTACACGCCATCAGCGTCATTTAAACCTCTGCGAGCGAATGGCATCGCATTTAGTATTTGTGCAATTTGTAGTATATTTCGCTTTGTATTGGTTTATATTGTTAGTCTAGATTACGTCTGTTACGACCCCACGATGTCATGGGTCTAGGTTTGGGGTGTGGGGTAGTAGCATGTGCGTAGTGGACAAGATGAAATTAAAGAAGAACGCGAAAACCAGACGGATACGTAAGAAAACGCTTTACTGCAGAGTGGTAATGGGTAGAAGAGCCTTTTCTACGCAGCAAAACACTGAACAGACACGTACGTACAAAAATACACGATTGACCATAAACCAACCAAGGAAAGGAGCAGTAGACGGCACCAAAGAAAAGAAACAAACAAAATATACTACACTAAGTTAACAAAGCAAGACTCACACCTTACTAACATAAATAAAGAAAATATATCTACGACGATAATCTCAAACAAATATACATACACGGTGCCCGC
This sequence comes from Brachyhypopomus gauderio, assembly GCF_052324685.1. Taxonomy (NCBI): domain Eukaryota; kingdom Metazoa; phylum Chordata; class Actinopteri; order Gymnotiformes; family Hypopomidae; genus Brachyhypopomus; species Brachyhypopomus gauderio. The sequence goes on from NC_135212.1 coordinate 20,245,717, forward strand.
CTCTATACTGGTGTTTCTTATAAAATATCCCTGCATGGGTGTCTATATAATTGTGCACATGCTACTACGTTCTTACTCCATGGTGGCGATTTTCACAACGCTATTCATGACAAAAGCTATCGCACAAACCCTCACCTCTCACATGAGAATCATGAGCTACAGTTTCTCAAAAGTCACACACAACCGTAAAGGCAATAAATGCTCGCGTCGCCTCCCGGCAACTTCCAGCAACTCCGTCATGCAGATTATGAAGCCGAATATCCTCCCCCTCATCCAAATCACGATCTTCGATTGGCCGACATAATCCACCCGTACCGAGGCAATCCACCTGTTAAACCAAAATTAACCGAAAGAGAAAACAACCTCCCCAAAATCCACAGTTCACGTAACACCGCAGCATCAGCCATCAACCACCGAGCGGCTACTGCCACTCATTGTCTACCACTAATCTAAATTCGACATTATCGTTAAAGAGTATGTGTTCTGTATGAGAGTATGTGGTGTGTGCATGGGCAGTGGCGTGCACAGACATTTTGGGGGGCAAGTGCTGGGGGGAAGGGGGGGGGGGGGCACTTTTTAGCGCACGTGGAACAATTCATTATAAAAAAATTACAAGCGCATGTTGAATGAAATTTGACTTTTATTAGTAACATTCTCTAAACGTGAGTTTTCAATGGAAAAAGTCACACCGCCAACTGATAAAATCCATATCCAATATTAACTATAGTCATTGTCCTTCAGTTAACTTCTGTTTACCCTCCACTGTCTGCAGGCATTGTTGCATATATTTTGCAATTAGTAAATCAATATAGGCTTACAATTAAGACAGTAAAAAGACCAAAAAGTACGAGAATGAGTTATAGGCTACTGACTGTTGTCATTACACGAATGCAGATGGACATTTTTCACAGGTAATGGGGAACTTCCCGTTTCTTCTTTCACAAACGAATGTGTTAATTTATGTTGCCTAACAAAACGTATACAACAGAAAACGTTCAGCTTAACACATAGATTTGCAAACTCTACCTTAATTATTTGTATGTGGTCGTCCTCACGTTATCTATCACTGATTTGGGCTAGTGCGACTAGTTTATCAGGTGACCATCGGCTAAAAATGCTTAGTAGTTTGGTGCTGTATGAGACATTTTACTGCACAACAAAATGATTTCACGTTGGGCTTAGAGGACAAACGGTACGATTTGACTTGATGTGTATGTGACCTGGCTGGTGGGGACGGGAGAAGAAGTCTATCTGTGAGCGTGTGTGCTGTGCTGAAGACGCTTCCTTCCACTCGCTGAACTGAACTGCTGCTGCAGCGCATCTGGTGTGACAAAGGAATAGAGAGGTCGGGTGTGTGCGAGGTGGTGGCGCATTTCAGGGCATTGTTTTTAATCGCTCAGGTTTTCAAAAGATCATTTCAAACCGACCTCAGTAAAATGATAATAATAAAAAACGAAGTTTCAAAAGGGCACTTTCGTTGATAAAGGGCAGAGTTGGGGTCTAATTGTGCACGCCACTGTGCATGGGTAAGTTTGAGTGTTTTCGTGTTTATCTGTACTCGTTCTCTGGTATGTTCGCTTTAGTCATCCGTGTAGCGGACCACTTGGATTAATCACACAAACAATGCTCGGAGCTTCGACTGGTGTATCTTTATTCTCTCCTCCTTTCGCCACCGACATTTGACACCGTGAAAACTACAAAATGTGGCAAAAAATAAAAAATAAACACAAATGCCCTAGCACCATACCTCACAGATAATGTGTAGAACAGGGTCCAAACTTTAAATGCGTCACTCCTAGCAAACTTGCACATGAACTCAACTTTATGTTATGAGCCGCAGCTCTTACTGAAAACAAAACAACAATCACATCTCCCTTCGTTTTAAATTAAATAAATCACTCTTTTGGATTAATGCAATTTTTCTTCCTACCTCCTTCTGCTTCCAAGGGCGCTAAGTTTGAACTTTGTTTTACATTTGACATACAACAACACAAAAAAAACGAAGCCAACTACAGTAAAATATCTTCCACAAGTGTCAACAAGGAATATAACAAGTAATTCGTTTGTTCTTGTGTTTTTTCAAACTCTGGAGCAACGTACATCGAACGCGCACAGAAGAACTCGCGCTGAAGAGCTCGCGCTGAAAGTCTCGTGCCGAAAGTTTAGTTCAGCGATAACAGGAGGTAGCAGAATAATCAAATATTCAATAATAAACAAATAAATAAATATAAGGCTGTCATTTACAATCCGTGTTGTGTCGCTGTAGTGGTTTGTGGTGTCGTCTAGTTTAGTCATGCTTCATCATGATCGTGCTGTCCGTGTGTCTTCTATTATATTAACGTAGTTAATTTAATGTTAAATGTGAAACCCCTTATATAAAATGCTCTTCTCATCAAGTGTCCTCCCACTGATAACACTTCACCCTCACGTCACAACATAAAACAGATTTATTACAGATTGTTCATCAGTGAACGTTCATCACGCCATCAGCGTCATTTAAACCACTGCGAGCGAGTGGCATCGCATTTGTAGGATTCGTGGAAATGAAGATGGTTTATATTTTTTGTTTGTTAATTTATGTTGGGTGAACGATTCGGAGCTGACCGACAGCTCCAAACTACGAGTTCAGGATGCTGTTTAACGATTATGTCGGGAGCCGCTCGGCTGACAATCTAGACTAACAATATAAACCAATACAAAGCGAAATATACTACAAATTGCAAATACTAAATGCGATGCCATTCGCTCGCAGAGGTTTAAATGACGCTGATGGCCATTCACTGATAACCATACATCTATAATAATAAACCCTTTAAATTTAGTGCTGTCGTTAACGGTCTACCACTGTAGATTCACGTACCCTCCTATAATCTTAATTCGACGTTATCGCTAAACAGTATTCTGAACTAGTAATATAGAGCTGTCTAGCTGGATGTCGGCTAGTATTTCACTCAACATAATTTTTAAACAAAAGTTATGAACCATCTTCATTTCAACAAATGGCGATTCGGAGCTCGTCGGGATGATTTTAAGCGAGTGGCCGATACGCAGAGTCACCCAAGAGTCTTTAGATGTCTGTCAGCAGAGGCAGGCGGCGTTTCTGGACAACGGAGACCACAGTCACGCAGCACTGGTCACACTAAGTGCCACGATTATGTGGCAGCTGCCACAAGGTGCCATTTCTGGGTGGCACAGTGGTCACTTTCGTGCTGCTTACATGCTACTTACACGCCAAACAGGGACCGCACTCTTACAGGAAATTTAGCAGAAAGACGCGCCTCTTAATGACCTCTGATATGTTTTGTGATTGGCCAGATGCAGTTCGATTAGCTCTGAGTTTGTTTGCTCATCCTACGTATCCCGGATGAACCGCATTTCAACCTGAACCTGAATTTCAACCCGAACCTGAATTTCGACCTGAACCTGAATTACAACCCGAACCTGAATTTCGACCCGAACCTGAATTACGACCCGAACCTGAATTTTGACCCGAACCTGAATTGCGACCCGAACCTCAATTGCGACCCGAACCTGAATTTCGACCTGAACCTGAATTTTAACTCGAATTTTTGCATACCTGCGAGGATTTTACAGACTGTTTTTTCAAGTAATAATGATTTCAGGTTCAGGTTCTGGTGACACTATAATAGCTCCATAGTGTAACGCTGGTGATTCCCGCTTTTGTTGATGGGCAGAGCGAACATAAGAGTGGGAACTACAGCATATCGGTTAACTTTTAAAATACAACCTCAAAAGAAAATTGTGGATATTTTTCCAATGACAAAAAATCTTCACCCATAAAAAAATAATGCTGTATCACCTGTCGCCACTGGTGAGTGAAATAATTTTATTACTCGCAAATTAATATTTATGGTCGCGATTGCGACGTCAACTCAATGTCAGTAATAAACGTTCAAAAGACGTTTAAAAAGACGTCGCAAAAACTTTCATATCTTGGTTTTCAGTGGACGTCTTTTAAACGTCTGACGAAGACGTTTAATTGACGTCTTTTGGACGTGTCTTTGCTCTGTGGGATACAGCGCCGGTTGATTGCCTGCATTTTTATTTTTACATTAACTATTGTAATAATATACAATACTGACAAACGAACAGCACCTATTGTATCAGAAAGAAGCATATTCTGCATATGCGAACCAGTTTTGCACCCTCTCCATATTATATCAAGTGCGCCAAAATGTTCGCGCTCATTTTCAAAAATGTTTGTATTTCAAGTGTGGTGTGGTACATAAACTATTTGTAACGTATTGATCAGACAGACAAGGATCCAAGTGCGGATAACAACCGATTTTATTGAAACAGCAATCACAGAACGAGACTGAAGTTGGTTCCTTATTCGCCAGTGTCTTATTCGCACTTTCCATTCCACCTTAAAAAAAATAATGCGGTAGTTTCATTACGTCGCCGCGATAGAATGTCTTGTACGTTTCTATGGCTGTATCTCCTGATTCTTACATCGTCTCAGAAATCTGACGAGCAGGTTTGATTGACCACATAAGTGACTGTATAAATCCAGAAGAAGAAGGTTTTTTACTGTAGAATATTTTTATAATCGTCCTGTGAAGTTGGCATGTCAGGCGATAATGTACTATGCATACAGTGCATTGGTCTTAGTTTGTATGGCTGTATCTCCTGATTCTTACATCGTCTCAGAGATCTGACGAGCAGGTTTGATTTACCATATAAGTGACTGTATAAATCCAGAAGAAGAAGGTTTTTTTTACTGTAGAATATTTTTATAATCGTCCTGTGAAGTTGGCATGTCAGGCGATAATGTACTATGCATACAGTGCATTGGTCTTAGTTTGTATGGCTGTATCTCCTGTTTCATCGTCTCAGAGATCTGACAAGCAGGTTTAGTTGACCATATAAGTGACTGTATAAATCCAGAAGAAGAAGGTTTTTTTTACTAGTGGTGGGCCGTTAACGGCAGTCGTTAATTTGATACTCTTATCGGGCGATATAAAAATTATCGCCGTTAATCTATTCTTAAAGTTGGGTTGGGAACTGGGTCAAAATGGGTAAAGCCCCCCGCACACAGCGAGCAACTAGCTGAGCAAACGGTCACGCGTGCCCGTTTGCTCAGCTAGTTGCTCGCTGTGTGCGGGGGGCTTAAGCAAACTATGATGACTTTCAACTTGATAGTTCAGCTCGGCTGTATTCCTAACCAAATTGCACAGTAGGGGCGAGAACGAGTTTTCAAACCTGTCAATTACAAATCGTACGTGTTTTTACATGGATGCAGCCACGAAGTCGCCAGGTTTGCTTCACGGAAAATTCGTTTTTATGAACGTAAAGTGTTACCGGAGCGGAGCTCGGAGCGGTCGTTTTCTGCATGGTCCTAGCGCTAGATTCGTCGCTATTTTAAATATTTCTTTTTAACCGTTAAAACTGCAGAGGACCAAAACCAGCTTTTGAAAAAGTCCCCTCCAAATTACGTCCGTGAGGTTAAATGTACTAAATGTCGGCTTACATTTCAAATATCATGTTTAGCTGAATAAACATGTTATCAACCCCTTTTAATGTACAGTATGTAGGCTTACAAATTCATGTTTAACTGAATAAACCGTTGAACACGAGTAACCTACATTTTATTGAGCATGTTTTTTTCTTCAAGTATCAAAGTAGACCAGCTTCCTCAAGCAGTCATTGATGCATTTTGGAAACAGGAGATGAGCCCCTGGTCTAATGCACCCTCTGTATTAAGAAACCCTATCTCAAAAACGGACTTTTAGTCATTGCTTGGGTAGCACGCATATGAGCCATTTTAATATAAATTAATCTAGATTAATCTAGATTAATTTCAAGATTTCAGTGAGATTAATCTAGATTAAAAAAATTAATCTATGCCCACCCCTATTTTTTACAGTAGAATATTTTTTTATTGACCTGTGAACTTGGCATGTCAGGCGATAATGTACTGTGCATACAGTACATTTGTCTTAGTTTGTATGGCTGTGGTCATGCTGAAGGATGTTGCAGGCAGCAGATCGCTCTCCACGGCGTCTCCAGACTGTCACTTCTGTCACGTGCTCAGTGTGAACCTGCTTTCATCTGTGAAGAGCACAATGCGCCAGTGGCGAATTTGCCAATCCTGGTGTTCTCTGGCAAATGCCAAGCGTCCTGCACGGTGTTGGGCTGTGAGCACAACCCCCATCTGTGGACGTCGGGCCCTCATACCATCCTCATGGAGTCAGTTTCTAACCGTTTGTGCAGACACACGCACATTTGTGGCCTGCTGGAGGTCATTTTGCAGTGCTCTGGCAGTGCTCCTCCTGTTCCTTCTTGCACAAAGGCGGAGGTAGCGGTCCTGCTGCTGGGTTGTTGCCCTCCTACGGCCTCCTCCATGTCTCCTGGTGTACTGGCCTGTCTCCTGGTAGCGCCTCCAGCCTCTGGACACTACGCTGACAGACACAGCAAACCTTCTCGTATTGATGTGCCATCCTGGATGAGCTGCACTACCTGAGCCACTTGTGTGGGTTGTAAAGTCCGTCTCATGCTACCACGAGTGTGAAAGGACCACCAACATTCAAAAGTGACCAAAACATCAGCCAGAAAGCATAGGTACTGAGAAGTGGTCTGTGGTCCCCACCTGCAGAACCACTCCTTTATAGGGGGGGGTCTTGCTAATTTCTACCTGTTGTCTATTCCATTTGCACAACAGCAGGTGAAATTGATTCACAATCCGTCTTCCTAACTGAACAGGTTGGTTTCACAGAAGTGTGGTTGACTTGGAGTTATATTGTGTTGTTTAAGTGTTCCCTTTATCTTTTTGAGCAGTATATATATATATATATATATATATATATATATATATATATATATATATATATATATATATATATATATATATATACGTGTGTGTGTGTGTGTGTGTGCCATTTATTACATCTATGAGCGCTAGCATTAGAATAATTACAGACAAACAACAACAATACACATAATGAATAATAATAAAAAGCTCTAAATTATGGTTTTATACGTATGAGTGTGTTTGCTTAATCATTTACAAATAATTAAAAATCATCCAATTTTATGCCCTAAAAAGGGCAAGTGAAGATAGTGCAGTAAAATGTCACTGTACTCACAAGTATACAAATGGGTTACACTGGTTTAATTAATTGCCTGAAAGTTTGACAATAAGCAAATAATGGCATAGAAAATGAGTAGAAAATCAAATGGTGATAATGAGGAGGTAAAAGCGTATGAAATAAGACAAAAGTAAAATATACTGAACATATTATATGGCCTGACATGCCAAGTTCACAGGTCAATAAAAAATATTCTACAGTAAAAAACCTTCTTCTTTTTCTGGATTTATACAGTCACTTATGTGGTCAACTAAACCTGCTTGTCAGATCTCTGAGACGATGTAAGAATCAGGAGATACAGCCATACAAACTAAGACAAATGTACTGTATGCACAGTACTAGGCCTGTGTTGAAAAAATCGATTTTCCGATTCAGAATCGATTCGCATATGACAATCTGATAATCGATTCGTACGTCCAAAGATCGATTTTTTAGTGAACTTTTACCCCCGCCTCGTCACTGAATTCACGCAGGCGTGCTCGGTCTAACTAACTGTAAAACAACATGGCGTCGGACAGTGCCGGTAACGACGATAGTCAAATCGGCAATCTAAAAACAGAAGGACAGTTTATCCTGTGTCAGTGACTATTTACAGTTAGTCCATGTCACTGACAGTTTACCCAGTGTTTTTACAGTTTAAAAAAGTAAAAAATGTTCTTGTAACGTTGGGCGCAATGCGATGGATGAGACAGAATCCTTTGCACTTTCCAAATCGTTACGTTTATTACATTTACCGAAGCGCAGACAGCGCACATAAAACACGTTTACATAGAACATGTGTGACTCAAACAACGACGAGCACAGGACGCTGCGCGAACGCACATTAAGTAGACAAACCACATAAACTCCACGTGATGACGAGAGCCACAGGTGAGACGGATTATCACAAGATGCACCCGCACCCACTGAGATCCACAGATGCAGACATCGTAAACACACGCCCAACAGGGAGGGGTCGGGGACCGTAACGTGACAGTTCTGTTCTTATATTCTCACTTTAAAGAAAAATACACGTTTACATTTTATACTTTCAGTTTATTAAGTGTGAGCACTTTTAAAATAAAAATGCATTTGGTAGCAACAGCTTTTGGGTGAATTCTTAATTATTTCAATCATAATAATAATGCACTGGTTAGTGTCCCAGTAGGAGTCCACTGTTGCAGATATAGACACCTCAAAGATGTCCTGTTTATTGTCCTGGATTACCTTTCTTGAAGGTAGATTTATGATTACCCTTTTCACCAGTCTTCCAGCCATCAGTAACTACCAACTACCAGTAACTATTTGCTGATTAATATCGATATAATACTAGTTTTAACATGTTGCTTCTGTACATAGTCAGGAAACAGCTCAAATACATTTTTAATAACACTAAACCCCAAATTGGATCGAATCAGATCAAATCGATTAAATCGGATTAAATCGAAAAAAATCGATTCTTAAGCTTCAGAATCGGAATCGGATCGATTCTTGGAATTTGAATCGATACCCAGCCCTACACAGTACATTCTATCGCCTGACATGCCAACTTCACAGGTCAATAAAAAAAATATTCTACAGTAAAAACTCTTCTTCTTCTGGATTTATACAGCCACTTATATGGTCAATCAAACCTGCTTGTCAGATCTTTGAGACGATGTAAGAATTAGGAGATACAGCCATACAAACTATGACAAATGCACTATATGCACATTACATTCTATCGCCTGACATGCCAAGTTCACAGGTCAATAAAAAGAATATTCTACAGTAAAAAACCTTCTTCATCTGGATTTATACAGTCACTTATGTGGTCAACTAAACCTGCTTGTCAGATCTTTGAGACGATGTAAGAATCAGGAGATACTGCCATACAAACTAAGACCAATGTACTATATGCACAGTACATTCTATCGCCTGACATGCCAAGTTCACAGGTCAATAAAAAAAAATATTCTACAGTAAAAAACCTTCTTCATCTGGATTTATACAGTCACTTATGTGGTCAACTAAACCTGCTTGTCAGATCTTTGAGACGATGTAAGAATCAGGAGATACTGCCATACAAACTAAGACCAATGCACTGTATGCACAGTACATTATCGCCAGACATGCCAACTTTACAGGACGATTATAAAAATATTCTACAGTAAAAAACCTTCTTCTTCTGGATTTATACAGACACTTATGTGTTCAATCAAACCTGCTCGTCAGATTTCTGAGACGATGTAAGAATCAGGAGATACAACGTACAAGACATTCTATCGCGGCGACAATGAAACTACTGCATTATTTTTTTAAGGTGTAACGGAAAGTGCGAATAAGACACTGGCGAATAAGGAACCAATTTCAGCCTCATAATCAAAGAGCACTTGAACAGGCGAGTTACTCCGTTCAGGGTGTGTTGTGCAGGATTATAGTAATCGTAGTCAGGACAGTCCAGGGTCACACCAGTGAGACAGAAGCCAGGAGGCACAGAGGGACTAGGCGGGGAACGAGGTCTAGAAGGAGAGCAGAGGTCGGTACACAGGGAGGCAGAAACACAGAGAGAATGCTCGGTACGTGGCATGGCACCAATACTTCACAACCCGGAAGAGAGAGGAAGAAGCTTAAATAGTTGCAAAAGGGGAGGGGTGATGAGTAGCAGGTGAACCGCATCACACGGCAATCATGTGCTGTTCCTGACACAATTAATACACTTTTTTTCTTTTCTGTTTAATATTTCATATTCTCCCTAAGACTGCCTGCAAATCACAGCTGAGGTAGAGACATAATTAAAATCCGCATTTGCTACAAGACAAAGTCCTGAATTGAGAAACACAGAAGTAGCAAGCTAACTAATTTAATATTTTGCATTGCACTGACAATATGCTGGTGTCTCACAAAATACATATATATATATATAGTAGCTACATCATTATTGTAACAGAACGAGCTTTGCCTGTCGCTCCTTGCAAAGTCAGACGTGTGAATAGTAAACCCGTTTTGCACATCCACTGACATCCAATAAAGATCCTAATCAGACGTTCAGATAGAAAACTCGTCATGCACGTCCATAGACGTCTAGCTGAGGTCCTAGTCGGACTGTCAGATTTTGAACCAGTTTTGAACGTCCACCAGACGTGCAAAAGTAGGTCTGGACTGACCGACGTGATACAGACATGGGCTGTGTTCGAAATAGTCTACTACATACTACTGGCATACTGATCGAGCCCCAATTCAGTATGCCGTACGCAGTATGTGACCAAAATGAAAATTTCCAGTACGCGAAACATACCCGGATGACCTACTACTTCCGCAAAATATTCCAATACGCGAACAGAGCTATCTTCGTGGTGTACTGCATCCCATCATGCAACGCTACGTTCACGTGACCCCGTAGTGTGCTTTGCTTTTGTCACATACTGGAAACTGTACTGCATACTACTACGAGGACCAGTATGCAGTATCCAGTATATACTGAGTCCAGTATGCAGTATCCAGTATGTAGTAATCTATTTCGAACACAGCCATGATTTTAACGTCTTTCTGACGTCGCATGTTTGCTGGGTCACCCTTAGAATCTGACGGACGGATTTTACGTCCAAAATACACCTCGTTTTCTCAGCTAAATTAAGGCGAACTTGTACTTCTACGTCAAAGCTACGACGTAGCGGAACATAGGTTATCTGTTTTTTGTGTACGAAGTGTTAAGCCCAACTTTTTAAGTTGCTACTTGTTTGTACATACATAACACTTGTATTTGTGGATTGTTAATCAAACTTTGACAGCTTTCTTTAATTAATTCAAAACACAATACTTGTACTTTTCACTTTCAGTACTTGAGTAATACATTTTAGAATAAACTACTTGCAATACTTAAGTACAAAAAATGCAGAATACTTCTATACTTCTACTTAAGTAAAGTTTTTAAAGAACACTTCAACTACAATTTTTTGATAGAGTACTTGTACTTTTACTACAGTATGGGTCTCTAATACTTTATACAACACTGATTCATTGCGCTGAACAAACTTCGAGATCTATATGTGCACGACTTCGCGAAGCGACAGCGCGCGAGACTCTCGCGCACGGGCGGAGCCACCACGATTACGTCATTAGGTGGGTCGGAGTCCTGCCCAGCACTGAACGATTCGGTGAACGAATCTTTTGAATTAATCTTTTTAGTGAACTGATTCTAATGATTCAGTTCATCTAAAAGAACGGTTGTGCCTGGCCTGCGGTGACGTCACGGAATCGTATCTTGTCGAATATTCTGCAGTCAGTTTAGAAAAATGTTGACATTGCTGGTCAAAAACAGGAGGTCCGACATGTTCCAAAAGCTCACGCAGTTCCTATACGAAAAACTACGCTTTTATTAGTGTTTTGTCAGCGGAGACTACTACTACTATTACTACTACTACTACTACTAATAATAATAATAATACATTGAAAACAGAATGTTGGCTTGATTTATTATTATTGTAATTAGTATTTTTACTAATAATAACAACAATAATAGCTTTTATTTTATAAAACACATTTCCGTTGGAGCGCTTGGAAACGTTCCCCGTGTCGCTCTGCCGCTGTCTTCATATTGCTAAGGTGGCAAGATGGCGTTAGAACCGAACAAGACTGAAATTCTCACGATTTTTAAAAGACTGCGGTCGATCCCCACAAATAAGGTAACACGAGTGATATGTTGTACGAGATGTCGTGTTTCAGCTGTTGCAGTGTTTAATTCTACAGTTTGAGTGTTAATATTTTGACGTGTGTACGACTACGTGTCATTCCTCGGGTTTCTCGCCGGTGTTGACGGGGCCTTGACGTTAGCCAGCTAGCAGCCACCAGCTCGTCGTCCAGATACACCGCTAGCTAGTTAGCCAGCTAAATGTGCTCAGTCAATAACTCGCCCGTTTTCCAGTATGTGAGCCACGTATACATGAAACAAGCGGGATCGACGTTATTGAAATAGGATGAACACAGCCTGGTAATGGAGGACCGCCCGAAAATAACAACAACAACGGACGTGACCAGCATCTTCTATTCCGGATTAGAAACGCGACACCATTAGATTCACTCAGCACACCGGCTTCATTACTAACGTTAATATGACTGTTATCTCTTCATGTAGCCGGCGCATGTCTACAAGATGTAGCACAGCGAGGTGTATCAGGGCTTGGGTGGGTGGTTAGCTAACGCTAGCTAATATCAGTGTCTCTGGTTATCCGCAACAGGAGGTCGCTTCATCATGTGGCAATGTCACTGTTGTTTTAGAGCCATGTATATATGTGTAAACGTATGTATTTATACACGTTTTCACGGCTGTCTGGCTCGTTATTCAACGTTTAACGGTTGGACGTTCCGCTTTGTACACGCGCACAGTGGGCTGTGACGTACGGGAAACGTTACCGGTACTGAGGTGACGTTACCGGTACTGCGGTGACGTTACCGGCCGTTTTTAAGTGTGTGGTTGTACTGTAGGTGTTTGTGTACACCTTTCTGATACCTGTCTCACCATGCTTTTAATAAACTACCCACTGAACCATATGTAAGGGAAGCTGGATAGCTTGGACGTTAAGCTTAGGTTCCATATTTTGAATAATAATAAGATTTTTGTGGCTCTTTGGTATGAGGAAAAAACAGCTGATAGAAATCGTTTAACTGAACAAGGAAGCTTTTCCCCTAGTAACTGTGTGAATGTAATGGGTGTGAGCATTCCACAGTAATGAGAATCAGGTTTCATCATGAAATGCTGTCAATTTGAGCTCGTGTTAAATTGTGCCTGAATGAAAATGACTATTGTATTGTAGTGAACTCAATCCATTAAACTGGACTTTCTCTTCAGGCCTGCTTTGACTGTGCTGCTAAGAATCCAAGCTGGGCTAGTATTCCTTATGGGGTGTTCCTTTGCATTGACTGCTCAGGGATTCACCGTTCCCTTGGTGTACACCTCAGCTTCATCAGGTTGGTATAGGCAACCCGCTGCTCACTGTCCAGAGCTGTTTGTGTAGATTAGACAGCAATTTATGACTATCAGAAGACTCAAGAAATAGGAAATTGTAGTTTTGTTCAAGTCAAACAAACATCATTTCCTGTGCTTCAGATCCACAGAGCTTGACTCTAACTGGAACTGGTTCCAGCTGAGATGTATGCAGGTCGGCGGGAACGCCAATGCGGTAAGTTCCCTTATCAACAGATTCACTCAAACCATTATGTCCCACATGAAGTCATCATGAGGATGGCAGTGAGCAAAAACACTGATCTTTGTTCCTCTGGCCTTCTGGGTAAAGACCGCCTTCTTCCGCCAACACGGCTGCACCACCAATGACACCAACGCCAAGTACAACAGCCGGGCGGCGCAGATGTACCGGGAGAAGATCCGTCAGCTTGGCCAAGCCGCGCTCTCCAAATACGGCACTGATGTAAGCAGCAGGAAAGAGCGATGTAGCAGTCAAGGCCTGTACTGCTGACGGGAACTGTGTCTGGAACACGTGATCTGCTACAGCTTCCTCTTCTTCCCATTTGACAAACATTCATTTATTTAAAATATTTAGTAAGGAGTAAAGGACTGTTATCTGTTTACGGTAGGAGTCTTCCAGCTTCTTTAGAAGAGATCAGTTTTTGACTACAGAGAACTGCTCTTGGCTGTATGTTTTTGGGTGGCGAGACCGTTATCGGTCCACCGGTGGTGTTGACGTGTTTTAAAAATAGATCAAAACACCACCACCTTCAACCCTCTATGCTCTGCTGTGGCCGATACCATCATACGTACACGTGCAATGGCTTTACTGTGTCACTGATGCAATTTCCATGTACTATTCCTATGCAAATTTATAATATTATGTTCAGTACACTATTAATATTTGTAAATTTCACGAGTACTATTATTAATATTAATTGCACAATATTTCAACGTGAGTTTAAAAATCTGGGGTGGAAAATTGTTGTGTTCAGAGGAACGGTTGGAATTCTGATGGAGGAAAATGTGATAAAGGTTGATGAGAGCAGCTTTTCAGGAATACACAAAAGGTCATGAGATTCCGCTCCTCCCGACAATAACAAACAAGCAGCACAGATAGCGAACAGCTGTAAACAGTCCTGATAGGAGCAAACACAGGGTTGGATGGTCATGTGGAAGGTAACGTCATCTGTGCAGTTTGTTTCACCATAGTGATGTTGCATTATCATCAGGATTATCGCATAAATGGTGGAGACACCCTTTCTTTCAAATCTGACTTTTTGAAAATGCAAATCTAAGTAGTGTTACAGCTGGTCACCTTTGCACTACAGCTCAACTTCCACCCCGCGTCTCCATGGTCCAAACTTCACTTTATATCACTGTTATTACGTTCAGTCTTTTGCGTCTTATGTAATCAATCATGCTCCCCAGCAGATGTTTGCTCGGGATGTCTTGCTCAATCACGATGTTCTGAAATGTTAATATATGCGTGTGCTGCTACCAGTGTCTCGTTTGTACCCCTCAGTTGTGGATCGATAGTTCAGGAAGCGCTCATACGCCGGCACCAGAGAAAAAAGAGGCGGATTTCTTTGACGAGCACACTCAGGTAAGACGCAAAGACTTGTGTTGTGGGGTTCATACGCTCAGAAGCATCAGGGCACAGCACTTAACACAATTTCTCCTCTTCAAAACAAGAACATTTTTCTTTTTAGCTGAAAACTCGGTTGTATTCACAGCAGCTTCTCCTCTACAGGCTGCCAACAGGTGGGACATGACCTCGCCGTCTCTGTCTGAGCAGAATGGAGCTGTTACTGGTGTACAGCAGGAGCAGGAGGGCGATGTGCCCGAAACGGCTGCTACACGTAAGTGTGCCCCCCGTAAGACACACACACACACACACAGACACACAGACAAAGCAGTCAGAATTTTTAACAACGTAGACATGCTGCATCTCTCGTTACACTCCGTCCTCAATATTTTCTCCCGTAGGACGCATGTGATTTAAATATGTACTGTCTATGTCCCGCAGAGTTAGAGCAAGGCCCCAGCACTGAAGGATTAAGCTCAGACGCAAAGACCACTATAGGTGAGTGTGTGTGTGTGTGTGTGTGTGTGTGTGTGTGTGTGTGTGTGCGCGCGCGCACACTCAGTTATATTGTATGATGGAGAGCCACTGCCTTTAAGCCCTTTTGTGGATGTTGAGTGACTATTGGTAACATCTCTGCAATTACACCTCCATCCATACATTCATCTGGAGGAGATACTAATAAAAGAAAAGGTCCAGGTGTCCAGGACTGTTGCACTGAATGAATCCCAGGAGACATGTAAACCCTGGCCACGACCCAGCAGGACAGCACCTGCAGTCAGCAGTCAGTCGCTTGGCCATCGTGGAACCAGTCGAGGTCCATCGCAGGCTTGTGTAATTCATCTGGGTCAAAAGATCCCTCTATTAATCCTCTGCTTTGTTAATGTAGACGACTCCATGAGGTTGGCGTCTGGTGAGTCGGAGCCTCTTGCAGGTGATTCGAGTGATTTCCGATTGGCCGGTTGCCCTTCAGCAGCATGGTCTTTTGCTTGATTGACGCTCGGGTGCAGTGTGGCACGCCTGCTTTGGCCCCGCCCCTCTCCCTCGATACTACACCCTGCATCTTTTAATGGCTAGAGCCCAAATGCTTGAAGGTCTCTTCAGGTGACTTGTGATGTTCTTCGCATTCGTTTTGCAAGGTGCCAAACTCAAAAGCTGCACTAACGCCAACGTGCCGCTGCTTTTCAACTCGCAGACGTTCTGTGCCAAAATGTTATTTACCTGAACCTGGAACAAAAACACCGCAAGCTTCGTTCCTCATGTTCTGACCAACTCGTGGCCCGCAGCAGTAACCCCCCCCCCCCCCCCCCCCCCGAACGGACCCAAACGGGCAGGTTGTCACTCGCAGTCTCTAAAAGCATAAAGATGTGCTACGTCCAGCGTGTCAGTCCTGCTGGTGAAACTAATGGTGACCGCCCTCGTGGAGAGCACTTTAGCAGCAGGGCCGCTGCTCTCCGAGGCCGTCGGCTCCGAGCTCCTCAGAACGGGTCTGACGCACAGAGGTTGCGTGGCGATTAATGTACCGGAATAATGAGATTAGAGATGCTTCCTTTCTTCGTCCGTATACGGACGTGTTTAATCGTGCCGAACTTCTCATTTCTCTTTGCCCACTTAGTCTAGCCCATTTGACAGGGTTCACGTGAGCCTAGATATGGCCATCAGTGCCTTCACTACTAATTTGGTGCTGAATTGTATCAAAGTAACTGACACGTTTTATATCCATTGGATGTATGTGCCTGTATGAAATTAGTTTTGATCCTGAAGGAGGTTTTTTCCAGGACAGAACTTCGGTGTTGGAGAGGCTTAGACTTCAAACAAACGATAGCCAGGCTTTGTGAAAAATATTTTTCTTTATTTTTTAGAAGTGAGACCCTCCATTATCGGGAAGAAGAAGCCAACCACTGCGAAGAAGGGGGTAGGTTTAACCTTTCTAGAAGCCTCTTTGTCCACTCAAGCTTCTCTTGAACTGTACATTTACCATGCAGCAGTTTCTGATTTAACCAGCAGGTGTCGCACAAACATCACACGACATTATCAAACCTGGGGGGGGGGAAAGCAAATGTTATCATATAATCACACAACTCCTTGCCTGACTTGTCTACAAGAGCAGCTTTTTGTTAACGGATTAAGAAAATCTTGTTGGGTCTGGTCTGAATCCTGGTTTCTTTTCCTTCAAAAGCAAAGACAGATTCTGAAATCCACACAGAGCCTAAGCTAAGCCGCTGCGTTGAATTGCTTGTGGCCTCGTGTCGTGCCTTACCTGACGTACGTGTTTGATGTGCCCCCTCAGCTGGGTGCCAAGAAGGGTCTGGGGGCCCAGAAGGTGAGCAGCCAGAGCTTCAACGAAGTGGAGAAGCAAGCGTACGTGGCGGAGAAGCTGAGGGAGGAGCAGGTCGCCGAGGCCAAGAAACAGGCAGAGGAGTCCATGTGAGTCCCCCGCTGCTCACCTCACGTGCCTTACGTGGGCCACAGGCTTCGGCGTGGTGTTGGCCGGACAGCTAGATGGACTGTGCTTTTGAAAAGAGGTTCTCCAAATGTAGTTCTTCATCTGGGCCGTCTGTGTGGGGCTGGTAATGGTGTGTCGTTATTTTGCGTTGTATATAAAAGACGTTTCGGCGTCTGCGTCACGGTTTGTTGTTGATTGTTTACTCCTCCGCCTCCCGGTTCTGGTCCGGCAGTGTGGCGTCTATGCGTCTGGCCTACAAAGAGCTGGAGATCGACAGGAAGATGGAGGAGAAACGTCTGCAGAACCTGCAGGGGAAGAAGCGTGAGCAGGCGGAGCGGCTGGGCATGGGCCTGGGGACCAGGAGGTGAACGCACGCCACCCTCCTCCTCCTCCACCCTCCTCCGTCACACCCCCTCCCCCATCTCCCTTGTCCCTGCGCACGGCCCTTTTGCTCCGTCCCCAGCTCTGAAGCGTCTGTTGTTAATGAGCCGTTTTGTGACGGGGAAGCTCTGAATTGAGCAGTGTGTTGTTCAGGAAGTTCTTATTTACACCCATCACGCTCCAGTACGTTGGAGACAGGAGCCGGGTCAGTAGCAGCAGGTAATTGTCTTTTGTTTGCTTGTTTCTGCAGCATTGTCTCACACTCCGTGATGTCGGAGATGCAAGTAATTGAGCAGGAGACCCCAGTGGGGTCAAAGTCTTCCTCTCGCTCCAAACTGGACATGTTTGATGAGCCTGGGTTTACCTCTGGACCACCAAAGTAAGTCTAGCAGCGGCAGTCTGTTGCCTCGGCATTAACACTCACGCGTGTGAATTCCACATGGAGGAATCTCCGCATCTGTGGCTTATTCTCTTGCGTGCTTTGTCCCCGAAGCCTGTTAAGAATCATTTTCATAACAGACAATGAGGTGAGTGGATGCGGTTCAGTTTGTGCAAAAATAAAGTCTGCCTACTTGGGTCAGCCCAGAGGTTCATCTAGCTACAGGCATTACTGGGGTGTGACTCACAAATTATCCCTCCTACGAACAGCTGTGATTGGTCATTTAAAAAGGGGAGTCATTGTCTTCTCCTCACAGAATCATTTGGGAATTCAGCTTAGCTGTTTCGCCACTCTATGTAGGTGTGTTTGGGTATGAAACCATAGTCCAGTGGTTCCCAAAGTGGGGGGCGCGCCCCCTAGGTAGGGCGCGGAGCTATTGCAGGGGGGGCGCGGAGCTTGAAAGTAAAATGTGCACATGTGTCAATATTAGGGATGCACCGATTCCGATATTAATATCTGAAAAAATTCTAGATCGGGTATCGGGGACAATGTGACCGATCCATAAAAACAGATCTATTCAGTTTAATTCTATGCTTGTATTGCTTGCTTTTCGGAGTTAGTTCAACCTTAATACTCGTGCTGGTGGTATTCCACTTAGTCCGTTTAAATATATTTAAATAAAAATATTCTCATCTACTAAAGGGGGGCACGGCAGAAAAAGTTTGGGAACCACTGCCATAGTCTGTGCAAAAGGCATTTCTATTTAGTTGGGAATTAAATCTAATTGGAATTAGAATCTATGTACTGAAGATCTCTGTCCAGTATGTAAGTGTATGTGTGTGCACATGCATGTGTGTAATCTGAGTTCACGCTGTCAGGTACAAGGACAACCCGTTCACAGCAGGAGACGGCTTTGGCTCACGGTGGGACACCGATTCAGGCTCCGCCTCCTTCACTTCCTCCTGGGTTTTAGAGAAGGAGGAGCCTAAAGAAACCGAAGTGACCATATCGAGCATCCAGCCAATCGGGGAAAGGTTTGTTGTCATCGCTACATGCTTGTTTGATTTCTATAATTATGCCATTCCTAGCCAGATAATGAGTAGTGTATGATGTAAAACATGGAGTGGATTTTGGAATGGAGTTGGCGGTTGACAGATGGCCATTTGTGAATTATGGGACGTGTTAGGTTGCCTAGCAGGCGGAAGCAGGATGTCTCTTCCCCCGTCTCAGAGTCTAGCGAGGCACGGCAGAAGTTTGCTAACGCTAAAGCCATCTCGTCTGACATGTTCTTTGGCCGGGAAAGCAACGCAGAGGTACGGAGAACAGTGGCCTGAACTGTATTACCTATATGCGAGATGCTAAAGCTGCCCACATTAAATTAATTCTTGCTTTGTGCTTTTTCTGATGATGTCTACCAGCATGTAGCTGTCAGAAAATGAAAATACTTTTGGTTAAAATGTCATCCTGAGCCCTTTTAAATATGTGTGTGTGTGTTTTCCAGTATGAAGCAAAGGCTCGTCTGGAGAGCATGTCTGGTAATACATCCATTAGCTCTGCTGACCTGTTTGGGGATGGAAGCACTCGCTCAGGTGAGCATGTTTGAACCTTATCCTTCCTACTGTTTTTAACATTTGATATAATTGAAGCCCACTTGTGCTTACATGGATGTGTGTGTGTGTGTGTGTGTGTGTGTGTGTGTGTGTGTGTGTTTTTCTGTAGGAGCATCAGGGTTCGACAGTGTGCTTCCTTCCGGGCCGGACATCGCCCAGTTTAAGCAGGGCGTGAAGACTGTGGCCGGAAAGATGGCCGTGCTTGCTAACGGAGTTATGAACACCATTCAGGCAAGTCATCTACATGTTGCCCTGCATCAAAAACACAGCACAGCGACCAGGGTCGTCTCTCACGTCTCAGCAGCTCCAGTAGTGCACAGGTGTTACCCCTCCTGTTCTCAAACCTTCTGCGAATTGCAGAGGAACAGAAGTTAGGGACTGCTAATAAAATGCTTTTATGACCGTGGTAAAGGTTTCAGACTTGCGCAGACGGTCTGTTTATTTCGTCCCTCGTGTGAGAAGCTCCCGTTGGGCTCCTCTCCTGTCAGACACATTGAGCGGGCTCATTTAATCTCTCCCCCCCTCTCCCCTGTAGGATCGCTATGGTTCCTACTGAACAGACTGCATGATTCGGACAGGAAAGGAAGTGACATCAAACTGGACATGACACAACTGCTTACTGGATGGGGCCTTGTTTTTCCTCTCGTGTATTTACATGACTCGAAAAAAAATGGAGAGAGAAAAAGGACAAGAGATGGAAAGAGAGGACCTCCCTGTCTTTTCTCCTAGGCTGTCCCCCAGATCTTTGTAGATTTTCACTGACCATGCTGGATGACAGTATTTTAATTTTCATTCTTCCCCTCCCCCAAAATGTGTTATTTTCAGATAAAAAATGACAAAAGCACTGAAAGGTGTAGAAAGTTTGTTTTTCAGAACCATGGTGCTTTCTGTTGAAACTAACAGTCCTGTTTTCTATACCATTTATTGGTCTAAGATTTCAAATAGTTGATTTAAAAAGTATTCCCTATGAAATGTATAACCAGACTTATACCATGTTCTCATGGCTTTCTTTTTTGTATTTAAAACATTCTCTACATGGACAGTGCAGTAAAGACTAGTGTATTCTCCTCACAACAAAGAGGGAATCCAAGCCAGTAATATTTTTCGAGTTTCAAACGATGAGACAAGGTGTTCCAGTCGGCGTAGAAGCATGGTGAGCGGGTGGTGGGTGGGGTGCCCTTTGCTGATTGGGTGAGGTAGATCTTCCAGCAGTTCAAGATTTTGTTTCAAGTGATAATTAACCAGCGTGTGTGCAATATGTCCCCCCCCGCATGTGTGAACGAGCATGTGATGGTGCGTGGGTGGAGACTGGGTGGAGACAGGGGGGGGTCACAGCAGCGAGCTGCTCCTCATGACTGACGGAAACCACTTTGAAACAGCCACAGATTCCAAGCATGACAGTGCAGGCCTGAGTTTGTGATGCTCCAGCAAAACTTAGAGTCCCACTTCCTGGTTTCTCATTCCCCCCTCCCCCTACAATGTTTAACAATGGGTTGTTTTATTTTTTTTTTGCATTCTTCCTTTTTTGCAGTTGTTACAGGGACACATTTCTGCTTTCCAGCTAAATCATGTGTCCTCAGAATGATCTGCCTGTCACTTTGTACACTTGTGCAAAATTTGAAAAATAAAGGATAATCCAACCTCACTTAAAACTATTATTTATTGTAGAAAAACCGAGAATGAAGCTTTATCTAAATGAAGGTGGAAGTGACATCCCCACCTCTACTTTTTCCCCTGACTCTCAAAATAAATTCATCTGTGTATAATTATTCTTTCAATAAAAGCCTCTAGCCCAGGTTCAAACAAAGGTGATAGTAAAAACTGGCAGTAGAAGCAACCTCAAATAAAAGGGTATAGGAAATAAAGTGGTGTGCACACTGACCCCACGCTCCTGGTCAACAAAACAACCTGCACTTTGATAGGGAGCTGCACAAGTCAGTGCTTTCATGTGCCGTTTTTCAATGGAGGCCTTTCATCCACGTTAGGCAGCTCAAACTATCCACTGTTAATTTAACCTCAAAGATGGAATAAGAACTGGTGAATAATCAGTCCAGGCCTGTAGCCTATGATTAAACCTCTTCCCATAATCATGGCTTTTCCTCTGGAGGTACCAGAGCCTCTTTGATCACAGACAGAATAAAAGCAAGTCACTTTTCGTGAAGGACAGAAAAAATGTTCCTGTGGATACAAACAATAGGTCTATGACAGAAGGTCTTCTAAAACATCTGCAATGTAGTTATCAGCACACGCACAGTGAAAAGATATTTGTGTAAGACTATGCTTTGCGTTTCAACCATGTGAAAGTCAGCACTGGAACGGTTCTAAATGATGCAATAAGCCATTTATTCTTACTGAACACTTTCTTCCCTTTTCACCCTTTAACTTATCAAAATATACAGCTAAATGTATCAGGCTCAGTGCAAATAACTCCTCACAATTCACAATTCCTGCCTGGTAATTTTGCCAATTTAAAATGGCAAATAAATTGAAGAGATTCAGTAGGTAATAATACAAAATGATTGTTTTCTTCTTTGGTATTCACTGGTGCCCAGTGTATGTGAGGTCAGTTGATCCAGGCATATGGATAAAAGCCCTTCTGCTCCCACAAAGCACATTTCTGTGCAGAAAGGTTCTGTGCCACAGAAAGCTTCTGGTCCAGCAAGGCTGTGTAGGAGGGAAACTCCGGCCAATCATCGGGCATCTTGCCTATGACATCAAACAGAACATTTTAGTGTTCTAGCAGCTACTAAAATCTTATTTGTGGTCATGTTCTTGAAACGTGGTTTGACCAACAAAGCAAGGTTACCTTCTTTTGCAAAGTGAATGAAGTTGGTGGTGATCACATCCTGGAAAGCTTGGTCTTGTGCGGTCGGCGTCCCTAAAACCACCTCAAAGCTCCCAAAGAACGCTATGCTGTCCAGCATATGCATAGAGAAGCGACTGGGGAAGGGGAACAGGATGGAGTTGTTCACCGCCCGTGACGGGGTGTAGGTCACCATGTAACGGTACACGGGACTCTTCAAAGCCTCTGCAAAACAAGCAGGATGCCTTTAAAGTGTAAGGCTGATTATCTGTTCCACAGACGCAAGCTTCACCTGCTGAGTTTACAATAGGTCTAAGATGCACCGTAGCCTTTAGCAGTCTTAGTTTCATGGTTTTAACTACGTTGACAGGCATGTAGGTTTTTCTGACCTGCGGCTCGTCTCGCCAGGTCGTTGTTGGGGCAACTGACTCTCATATCGGACACCAAGGTGGTGTAGAGACGTTCAGGACAGCGGTCAGAGGTTGGGCAGGGAGCAAAGCTGCTGTACAGCGTCCGAGCCTGGGACACCACATCCTCTCCAAAAGGCTTCAATTTCTCTATATGTGGAAAAGGAGTAGTTTAAAATAAATAACCTTTGACAGTTTTTAGCATGTATTTTGAAGGACTTGTAATACCAGCGTACCTGTTACAAACCACTCGTAGTCTGCCCATGTCCATTCGGAGATGTTCTGTAGTGGAGGCCTGGAGATGAGACCAAAACACACATTTAGTGCCACGACTTCGTATGGATGTAAAAAGCGGGAACGTTACAGGTGTAGGCAGTTTACCAAGCAGCATTTACCCGTAGTCACATTCTTGCTCTGTTGTTCCAACCATGAATGGAACATCATTATAAAATCCACGTTTCTCCCAGGTTTCAAACGGAGGAGCAGAGAGAACATATCCATCCACAACTGCTACAGGGCCATAAAACTCTCCCTTAACTGGGATGTCGGTCATATCAGATGCTGCCCATGATGGGTATTCCTCCCATGGAATGGCCTGGGAAGTGAGGGAAGAAGACAAAACTTAAAGACTCAATCAATCAACTCCTTATACACACATCTATGAATTGGTCAAGGTCCTCCAAACGTTTTAGTTCTTTACCAGCAGCTACCACACACTGACTGCCACACAACCTTGGCTAACTGTCTTGAATGTTCTGGAAGCTGAACAGAAGACCAATGTGGACTGAATGAGGATCCATTTCACCACCAAGTAATCTCAATTCAATAAGCACCAGAACCGAACAATCATAAAAGTAGTGCCCAAACAATGCTGAACAGTACAGCATTTTGCTTAGACGCTAGTGTGTACACTGGCTTCAATCCCACTTCTGCCTTTTTCTGAGGCGGTTGAGGAAGTGCTCACGTGCGACGTTCAGCTGCTCACGTCTCACCTGCAGGATCTGTTCTATGTTCAGCTTTCGAAGGCATACAACATCACTGCAGCCCGTTTTCTTCAGAAACACAAGGTTGATTCTCTCAGCAGACTCCAAAGAGGCATTATAGATGTATGAGCCACTCATATCAATGGCACGATGGAACAGGCCCTTTGCTAGTGGCGACATCATCATAGTCCACACTGACGTTCCTCCTTGTAAGTGCAAATTTTTAAAAACGTTATATACAAGTTATCATAAAGATACCAATAATTACAATTACCATAATTGCAATATACTGTAATAAGGCGTATTACTAATAGGCAGAAAAGGCACAATAAACTGTATTAAGTGCAGTCTGCAAATAATTAGACAATAGCTTTTGTCTCGATTCTCTTGTACACTGGATTTGAAATGAAACAATTTCTTGACTTTGAGGTTAAAGTGAAAAATATCAGTTTTAACTGAGTAATGGCATTTAAACAGAGGGAACCAGATACAATACACATCCCTTTTAATAATAGTAAATATGAAACTAAAACTGACAAGAGTCTGCATCACACAAATTTCACAAAACCATAGCTGTCTTTCCCAGGGATGTCATAGCAGACCTGATTAAAAAATTTTTTTAATTAATTAAATTATTGTTCGCTTGGGCTCAGATCTAATGATTCTTTTGTCTAACTAACAGAATTTCACTTTTTGGCCCATGAAAATTGCAGTTAGGTCTGTGGTATTCTGCTGCATAGTTATCCACCATGTTTGGATGGATTTGATTGGATTGGAGCAGTTAAGATGATTTTAAGCACGTCCCAGCTGGCCCTGCTGCAGCCATTGACATTATCAATAAAGACAAACGAGCCATTTTACTGAGATCCATACATGTATGTGCCACCATGTTTTTCCTTTTACTTTTGTGGCACAGCACGATGGATCATGAGCAGATTCCATCTTTCCCTATACATGTTCCTCATTCCTTCACTACGGTACAAAAAGAAAGACTTACTAGTTCTTCAATTTAATGTCCATCTACTGCAGTACGTAGCTGATTAACACAGACAACTTCTACATGTTCTCTTGTACTTCGAAAAGAATGGAACGCTAATTGACTAACTTTTATAATGGAAGTCCCATCAATTATTGGGGAAGCCAACAAATGTTCAACAGATTTTCTGAATTTGCATTCATGAATTCTTCTTTTGTTGCCTGATTCCACAACAGCACTACTAAATCTTTAGGAAAATGTGTTTATATTTTTGTCAGTGGCAATCAACCCCACATTACAGATGTGGTGGGAAGGGATTATGTCCTTAGGTCTTAGCAATATGACTTTCTTTAGGGGGTTTACCAGAGATTTGCATCTTGCATAAGAGGGTCAGATAAAGCTACTCTGTTCTTTTCTTTATATGCAAAATGTGTTGTAGTTTCCAAATGGTTCATACATTCATACACATGACATACATTAAGATGACAGTTTGCAGGTGATTTTCATTTAATTTCATCTACTGTGATCAGAGTAAAAAATAATAACAAAAACCAGAAAAGAACAGCATGGAGCTTCAAAATACAAGACGTTCATTCACCTGAGCTTTGACCAAAGATGGTGACTTTTGTTGGGTCTCCACCAAACACATGGATGTTTCTTTGAATCCATTTAAGAACTTGAATCTGGTCCATGAAGCCATAGTTTCCTGTGTTCAAAACGAACAACTCGATAGATTAGATAGACAAATCAGACAATTAGATATTAATAAAGATTAAAAGGAAATAAGTATGGTAGAGTGTGCTTATGTGGGTGGTCAAGTGTTTCTGCTTTCCTCAAATGTTTACACAAAGAGGTAGCAAAGGACTGACCTGAGGTATTGGTGGGTGAACCTTCTCTCAGTATGTCCAAGGCCATGAAGCCAAATGCATTGAGCCTATAGTTGAGGCTGACAAACACAGTCTGTGTTCGAGCTGCTAGTTCCTCGGTGGGGGAGTAGCCTTTCTCTTGCCCACTCAACATGTGCAAGTACCCTCCGTGGAGCCACACCATAACGGGCAGCGCTTCAGATGGCCACAGGTTTGGTGTCCACACGCTCAGGTGCAGGCAGTCCTCCTGTCCGAGCACACGCCGATTGCTCTCAAGAGGTCGCACCTGTGCGCAGACACTACGGAAACGTGTGGCATCGTAAACACCATCCCAGCACTCCCCAGCATCGTGCAGGTCCACTGGAGGTCGCCAGCGGTTCTGGCCGACGGGTGGAACAGCATATGGGATACCCTTGAAGGAGTACGCTCCATTTTCCCAGCGTCCACGCAGCCAACCACAGTCCACGACCACCTCAACGAAACCTGGGGGCGGAGTCTGGGCCACATGAGCCAGATATCCAGCAAGGACGATGAGAGCGAGCACGCCGCAGATTATGAAGAACATACACCTACGAGATACCACCAGGAAAGGGCTGACATAGTGACGCCGAACATACTGGACCTCCCCCTCCTCTTCCTCCTGCACCAGGTACCGGTATTCATTCCTCGCAGGGACCTCAAACGCGTCCTCGTTCATCTCCAATCTTAAACAATTTAGGAGAGAAAGAGAAGAATTACATACAGTCATACCTGTGTAGGTTCTCAGTCATTCAGGTCACAGTGGTCTTAAGTGCTTGAGTTGTAAGCAACTGGACTTCAAGATCCAAAAAAGAGGTCAAGTTGCTTCAACTTTTAAACACTTTAGACATAAAGGTATGTGTCTGACTCGTGTTTAACAGGCTTCTATTCTATGAGGGGGGACATAAAATCATTAATGGTGATACTAGTAGTCGTTTATACTTGTATTTCGGTTCCTTAGATCCAAAGCAGAAATTGTTGTTGATTTTTACTTTTATTAGTGTTCACACTGACATATCAAACCAAATGTGGACGTACAGAAGTAAGTCATATTGATATAATAACTACAATAATGCCACCAGAAGAAGAATGCTCTGGGCTAAACATACTTGTGGGGTTTGTGAATGCAAGGTGTATTTTACATGAAGTAAACTCAAAAACAGCTGGCAAAATACATGAACGGACAAAAACAGCGCGAGGTCTTTGTCCACTGCAAAGAAGCGCATTTTGAATACGTTTTCCCCAGTATGTCGTACTACACGGATATGCTGCTCGGAACAAACGTTAATGTGGCGCTTTACTTCCTCTTTGCTACATGTTTACGTTACATCTTACCACGTTTGTAACTACCACTCTGTTCTCTGTGGTGTTCAGGGTGGCACCTTCTGTTGGTACGTCCTGAGTTTGGGTCGTACGGTGGTGGACTTCAAACGAACTGCGCCGGTTTCTGAAGCTGAACCGTCCCAGCACTTGATTTAATCGACACAAATCTATCAAAATTAAACCCACGCCACCTTGGGAGAACTACTGACATCAAACCAAGAGTACGAGAAAGTTGGTTTGAAGTGAATCTGCTTAATGCGCAACACCTCTTGGTTTTTCAAGCGCTCCATGCGCATGATTGCATTTGACTGTAAAAACACGAATCATGACGAAATACGACATTAAACGTATGGTTTTCATTTATGTAATTTAAAATATGACCGCAACATAGAGGTCAATGAGAACCTGAAGAAAATATCCCAAGGTCAAAAGGAACCGGATAATCTTACACACACAATCTGAACACAAATCAGTGTTTCCATTTTCAACTTCCCCTGTGCAGATTTCTAATAATGTGCAACATTGGACCAGCAATTTGTGAAAGTTAACCTAGCTACGTAGTAGACAACTAACAAGCTATTCTGAATAAAGGAAACTTCTGAAAAAAGCTGCCTATTATATTACATTAGCTGAATGTCCATTTATGGACATCGCACTATTAAGTTAAAAAATGGCTCTAAATTTTAGCGTGTTTTTGCAGAGTCTTGCAGAACATATATCCAGAACTTACCCTACAAATGTTTATTCGTTAGCCAACTCTTTTCGTAAAGTTTCTTAATCAAATGTCCCCACCCTTCCTCCAACCAAAAATGGCTGTTGTTTATCTTCTGAAAAGCATCTGAAAACGATGCCTGGCCACAATACTTTAGCTGAAAGTCTATTTATGAACATCGCACTATATAAGTAAAATGGCTCTAAATTTGAGTGTGTCTTGCAAAACACAAAACCAAAACTTACCCTACCAAAGTTTACTCATTAGCCAACTACTTTCGGTAGTGTCTTCACCGACTGTGCTGCCCCTCCTCCAGCAGAAGATGGTGAACAGAACCAGCCAAACGGCAAACAGCAGCGTCCAAACAGGTTTACTGGAGCCCAAACGGGTTTACTGGAGCCCAAACGGGTTCACTGGAGTGCAGGACCAGATGTTTGGGACACTCACTCAAACAGCACCACTCTTCTGCCTCGCAATTAATAGCAGAAGTTTAGCAAACTCGAAAACAATCCTAAAAACATTATGTGATAGTTCAGACAGGAGGACAGTTTAATTAAGTTTAGTCTTGTTTTCCCGACGTGTAAAGATGGGACACTTGTACAGAAAAATTTCACTATGAAATTATTAATCACAGCACAGAATCATTAGCCTACAAATACGCATTTTTTTCAAAATACAGGCATACTGCCAATAACCCATACTCAAGCTAATAAACAAATGAATAAATAAAAAACAGCAAATAAAACTCGATAAATTTTAATTAAACGAGTATGTAATATTGGTCATTATTTGATTTCAGTTGGTTTGACAAGGAGAATATCTAAAATATTTTTATGTAGGCATGCACTTTTTTATTTTGTGAATGAAAAACGTGCAATTAATGACGCTGCGTCTCATAAATATGAATCAATCCTGGCTGGCTCTTTGATCCAGCAACAAAGGACTAGGACCGGTTCGTACTTTCACGCGTGAACTCTTTTGAAGTCCTGGTGTACATTTTAGATCTCCATTATATCATACATATAAATACTGTTTTAAAATGTGTTTGAAAGAAGAGTTGGAACAATTATCATTTATTTTTAGTGCAAATACATCAATCTTAAATTGTGTTTCAAATTATGGATCGTTAACTGTGCACTTTCTGATGGTTTTAATAGAGTGATCTCAATGTTCTGATAGAAAATACTGGAGTAAATCACTTCACATCACTAGCTCATTTATTAAATGCATAATGGTGTGTGCAAAATCTATCCTTCATTTCTCACAATGGATTTCAGTATAGTCTTTATTTTTTCCACTTGAGGCACCCTGATTAAAATCACTAACAGTCTGCATATTTACTTTCCTGTGCTGTATTATTAACCAGTCTATCAGTTTTATTGAATTATCAAGATGACCTTTCATTTCACACAGTGAAAAAATAGCCAATATTCAGAAATTCCTATAAGGCTGGTTTGTTTGTAGGAGTCCTATTGGGGTCCTTCACACAGATAGGATACCCTTTAAAAAGGGCATACTACTTTTATGAGACCCAGTTTCTTTTTATTCAGGCTACTGCCACATTCCTGCCTCTCCCTGAAGGTGGTAAATCAGTCCAAAACACAACTATGAACAAAATATTGACTTGAGCTCAGTAAGTGGGGTTCACTCTTTGTTCTTTTGAATCAATCCATTGTCTCTCAAAACACTGAAATGAAGTGAACTAAAGGGAATTCATGGACAGAGAAGACCTGTAGTATGAGGACAGGATGGAGGGCTGGCCTATTGCAAGAAATGTACCCCCCCCCCCCCAAAAAAAAACAACAACAACAAAAACAAACATTTAAAACTAAAGTTGATCACGATCAGTATCAGGGTTATAGAACCTCATCGCTCCATCACGCTAGCTAAACAAAGCAATAACATGTCCCGTCAATGAGCAGAGAGAAGCACCATCCCTCCCTCTGCAATCTTCTCCTAGTCTCCCACTCGCAGTGACGCGGCTGCAGTGGCGTTCTGACGCAGGTGGGTCCGAGTCCCTGCGGGGGCCCCTGCCACACTGAGCTAAGGGCCCCCACCTGTCCTGCGTGCAGGCTGGCTCTCGTGACCCTCACCTCCAGCGTCAGCCCCAGTTGTAGAAGTAGATCTTCTGCCAGATGGGTAGGTATTCCATCAGTGGACCTGAGGAGTGTGAGGGGGGTCAGAACTGAGCCACTGGGGAGTACTGGTATAGAGCGGTGGGTAGCCGTGCGTGTGCTGTGCAGAGAATGTAATATATTGTGCTTACGTGCAATCAAGCCCAGTCCGGGAATATAATCAGTCAGGAACCGGAGAAGGTAGAGGATCTTTGTTCTGTCAAAATAAAAGTCAGAGGAAAAAGTGCATTAGCTCCTAGGAGAAAACAGTCAGTGTGTGAGAACTGAAAATGTAATCCATGACGCCCCCAGCCTGCCCCAAACCAAGAACATCCACAGCCAGAACAAAGCGGCGTGTCGTGTCTGTGCTCCTCTGCTGGCTTACTCGGAGTACGTGTCGTAGAAGGGCGAGCGGAGCAGGTAATACAGCAGGAGGAATGCGCGTCTCCTCATCTCGGCCCTCTCTCGCCGGTTCAGACCCTTCGCCGTGTCGCTCAGCAGGCTGAAACTGGTCACAGATCCAGAACCGATTTAAAAACACACACAGCTGCTCTCGGGTAGAGAGAAGCCGACAGAGGACCCAAAGGGAAGTGGGAGGCTGGATGAGAGAAGGGGAATGTTTGATTGTTTTTACCTGGTTACCTCCAGGAGGCCAGAGATGATCCAGGGCTTCCAGGAGCGTCTGCCGAACAGGCCCAGACTGGCTACTGTGAGCACGTGTCATTAAGCAGAAAACTGACACTCTCAGACAGAATCCCAGAAGGAACCCTCATTAACCTACAAGTTTCTTTCTTAGCAACAGAACGCGGACATTGAGGCACCGAATTTTACATTCTTCTCACGGCAAGTTCACCACCGCTAAGCTATAATTGAATATACTGCATACCCTTGCCATGAATTGGGACATTATTAACAGCCTAAAGACAACAAATGCATGGATACGGTGCACCAGAGGTCGACAGATATACAGAGATTCTGCAACAGTCTGCTGCAGTCCCAGAGGGGTGGGACTTGAGTGTAGCTCCTCCTCTTGAGGCTTTCTTTGCCGCTCTCTTCGGGGAACGCTCCATAGAGGAGCGTGCAGTGAAGATGCTGGAGGCATAAAGTGGACAGTCCCTTGTCAGTTCCACCATCTTAGGTGCAAGTGTGAAGACACGCAGGAAGCTGGCGGTGTTCGTGGGGGGGTATTACAAGTTCTACTTACTACTCCCCAAGGGTCGAATCACTCTCCCTGAGCGATGTCCAACAAAAGCAAGGTCTTCCTCCACCTGCTGGTCATCTTGTTCTGATTGGAGAGAAGAATATTAATGCAGCATCTCCCCTAAAAAACATTGAAGTAAGTCTAAAAAAAATCTCCAGGATTGTTTAGATGTAAATGCCTGTACATAGAAGGACCCTTACCTTTCTTGTGCAGCTGTGAGTCTCTGTCTAAGGGGGTTATGGGAGGTGAAGTCTGAATTCCTGACTTGTACCACAACAGCAGAAAGATGCGCAGGATGGCTCTGTGTAAATAATGGAAGGATACTAAGCACTTGGCAACAGTGCTGGGGGAGAGTGATATATTTTTTTCTGAGGTTTGCCATAATTAAACATATTTTAATAATCTGGTTAAGAAAGAACTGCGGACAAAAAGCCAAAAAGTAAAATAAATAAGATAAGGGTAGAACATGCTAAAATCCAGTCAGCTGCTTATCAGTATGCACTCCTAATTTGATAGTGTGACACCAAAGGTTCACAGGCTAAATATAATTGGCCTAAACTAGTAGTACTGACAAAACACACCATATGCTCCAAAGAGCATGCTTTGATATCACATCCTGCACCATGCCAAAACTGGGCTTTTAATGAGATGGCCCTGACAGGCCAGTGTTTGGGGTTCTTACTTTGCCATTTGAATGAGGACGATGACCAGCCAACGGCCTGCCTCCCCCCCGAGTTTAGTGGCCCCCATCTCAGTGAAGACCTCCACATACTCCAGTACAGACAACCAGGTCAGCAGCCTCTGCTGAGAGAGAGACTATTGCAGGACACACACACACACACACACACACACACACACACACACACACACTTTATTTTTTTAAGGGTCAAACAGTGCCATAAACTCAATACAGTCTCAAGTGATCTCAGTAGAGATCCATTAAGATCCATGTGAAAGGACTCATGAATCCCATCTCATTCTCGCTATGCCCTGGCTGCACACTGCTATTACCGCACCACTGGAAGTGCCCCAGTCCCTAAATGTGTTTATTTCAGAACTCTGGGCTGGGAATCTCCCAGATAAATATGTCCTTCTCTTCAATGTTAAGAAAGGCATAAGGGGATCTCGGAAAATGTGTCAGATGTAGGTGTAAGCAGACCCACTGCTTTCCAACGGTGGCTTATGTAAGTGCAATAAATGAACTGTCTGCCAATGATGTTGTGGTGAAAGAGAGAACAGAAAAGTAGGAGTTAGCCTACTAAACGGTACAGTATAGTGGTTTCAAGACCACATGTAAGCATGGTGCATTACTGTGAAAATTACCACCGGCAGAGTCCTGGAGAGACTCTCCCTTAGAATTCCATCGTTCAGCAGTACCAATAAGTTGGACGCTGTATACACTGTCAAACAAACACACACAATGAGTTATGGGCAAAATATGTTTGTGGTCATGTCAATGTCTCCCAATTCCTGTCCAGATTACTGGATTTTTATTATAGCTATAATTAATTCAACAGACTAGCTAATCATGAAAGGTTAGAAGCAAAGTTGGGAAAACTGGAGACTTCGATGAAGAGCCCCTGAACATTGATAACTCTTACTGCATATCCAGGATCTATGTCAATTACTTTCACAGCATTTTTACTACCAGTGGTAAACTGGGGATAAGCTGGACTTGGATGCTTGCCGATAAGAAACGTTGCTTTCATTTGCAGCGACTCACAATCTCTAATCGGTTTTAAGTGCAACATGCTGAGAATATCAAGTATATATTTCATAATAGATAAATCCATACGCACGAGACTTCTATTCTTGGACAATCATGTGCACACATTAACCTTCCCCTTTAAACAATAATAATATTACAATGTATAAGAAAGGCGGAGGTAGAAAGATCTGAAAGATCTTTTTTTTTTACAGTTTTTAATGAATCACATCAGTTATTCTTACCCAATTCTGAAAGTTCATGAGAGTCTGCAAAGCGACCTGCAATAGCAAAAACATGGTATTGACAAACGGTTAGTGCCCCTAGTTACAACTGATGAAACCTGCAGCTAACGTCCCTAGAACATCAATACTGTATATCAATATCAATGATCTGCAGTTACCTACTGCAGCCCATTAACTAACACATACAACGTTGTTTATGCAACATATACCACTCTTCTGTTTGTTCAGTTAGTTACTAATTATTCCAAGCATATGTGGTGTTTTTCCCTCCCCATAATCTCAAACACACTGGGTTTGCGTTTAGGTTTATCACAGTGGCTGGAACTGACCTGCGATCAGGTACGACATGGTCCGCACTGCGCCCTCCAGGTGCGCTGCAGCCGCGGGCTTTCTGGTGACATATTGCTGATATCGTTCATAAAGATTTGCAAGCTTCTCTAGACAGCTTCTTGACATTGTCCCTGATAAATAACGCTTACTCTAAAGTCACAGCAAACTCCATTGAACGAACTGCGAAACACCGTGAATGACACTTCCGCAAAACAATATTCTTCCTGTCGCAACAGAACAACTTCTTGTCACAACCGAATAACTTCCGGTGGAACGTGCGACGTAATTAAAGGCGCAGTACACACATTTGCCTCGTCGGGATGCGAACAGGCGCAACATTTACACACACATTTTGCTTTAAATGCAACGGAACACACATTTGATTGATAGTCACAAATGTTACTAGCCGTTTTGTTATGTAGTCTGAACAAAATTCACGTTATATTCCGTTTAACGACGACAGTGTTAATGCTTTTATAAGCTGTTTATTAAGAAATAGCCCATTCTTAACTCCTAAACCTAGGCAATTGCGACTGGGATTATAGGGACTGCAGATGTTGTCCCAGAATCGATTTTTCCAGTTTTAATGAGTTGCTGGGGTTGCGGTTTTAACGTCCACTGGCACATAGCCTGCTGGGCCACTTAACAAATATAAGTTGGATGTGTGTGCCTTGCAGCAGCAAAAACAGTTTCTCCCTTTATGTTTTATTTATGCTTCTATATTTATTTAGCCTATCTAAAAACGAATGAATACTCGAATGTGGAGTAGCCTACCATAACCCAACCTCATACAATACGAGTTCACACTTTTTGGTTCATTGCCGTTGGCAAGGAAGCAAAGAAAGTCCATAATTGATGTCGGCTTGTAACAGAGCAAGCGTAACATATCGCTGCAGGGCAAAGAATAAAGAGGTATTCAGCGGGTCAGTAAAGACAGAATAGGGGGCAATAGCAGTGCCTTAGTAAATAAACATCTATTTTAATAGGCTAACCTTCAGCGTGAAGATGAGTAGACACTGATCTCACCAGGTCTGAACCTGCAATGATGAGCCTCAGCTCACAGTGCGCCTGGAGTTCAGAACATTTCCTTTTTGTCTTTCCAGCATTTTCCTTTGTAATTTGTGATATTTTGTACGTTTACTGCTAAGCAGTGCAGCGTTGCTCTGCACTGAACGTTGTAGATGCACGGTATGCAGTATGACAGAGGAACTTCACACATCCTTCGTATTTGTCTATTTGTGTCCGTAAAGTGAACGTGTAGGCTTGTACTACACACAAACTACTGCAGGTAACTGCAGTGGTAACCAAGACAAGTGGGCTAGGGGGGTTAACTGCGTCTGATCTCTTGGTGACTCCTGATTTGTAGGATTTGTACATTTGTAGGCTAATTTTCTGACTGCAAATCACGCAGAATTTCTTCATTCTAGGGGTAATGATAATGAATCTTAATGATAGACAGGATGGACATGTACAGAGGGGGGAGGAGAGGTATATTGGTAGGAGGGTCTTGAGGATGGAACTACCAGGCAAGAGGAGGAGAGGTAGAACTAAGAGGAGGTTTATGGATGCAGTGGTAGAGGATATGAGAGTGGCTGGTGTGTCAGTGGAGGACTCTTAGGACAGGGCCAGATGGAGGTGTTTGATCTGCTGTGGCGACCCCTAAATGGGAATTGCCGAAAGAAGAAGAAGAAGAAGAAGAAGATTTACTCTTATAAATGGCAAGTTGGCAGAGCTTTCAGAAACTTCTTATCAGTACAGTGTGTTTTTGCTTATCTGCTTTGCTATTCAATTTTTCTCTTGTCAAAGAAACATTGTTCCAGTAGAGGTCAGGTAGTAGAATATAATGCAGATGATTCAATTCCAAAATATCCTCTACTGTTCAAAATAATTCAGTTATTATTCAGACTTTTAATTGGTGCGGCTGATAGTTGAGGATGGATTGTAAGTATAGGTTAAGCACTCTCCTTGAAGAAGATTTGAGCGGTCAGAAATCTCGTTTTGGCACTTAAACAATTTGTGCTGGAAGGCCGGGGCTTCCCCCTGGAGCTGCAGCTAGTCTGGAGTCTGCAGTTATAAAGTGAAGGATGACGTTCATGATCTAACCCAGCAGTTTGATGGCAGCTCTGTCCCAGTAGCACTGCATTTTCAGTCATCCATCAGATGTGAGTGATCATTACGATGGGAGGAAAGTTTGTTTTCGTCACCTCTCTCCTCCCCGCCCTGGCCTAGCTGCCCAAATGTCCCTTAGTTGCCTCACTGTCTCATCTCGTCTCTTCTCTTTATTTCAAAAGACTTGCAGACCCCACACTGCTGTCAGAGAGGACGAGACAAAGACAAAGTACTGCTGTGTCCTTTTGCCCTCTCTGGGC
The DNA here is from genome assembly GCF_052324685.1 of Brachyhypopomus gauderio. NCBI lineage: Eukaryota > Metazoa > Chordata > Actinopteri > Gymnotiformes > Hypopomidae > Brachyhypopomus > Brachyhypopomus gauderio. Next base: position 20,281,199 of record NC_135212.1, read on the forward strand.
TGAGCACTGACTGCACTCTGTTGCTGTCAGTCACTCGTGGGGATTTAATACCACTGGGAGTATGTTATTGTCACTGCTTTACTACATTGTCTATATTGAGTCCTGAGCTCTCCTTATTAGGGCCAATCCAAATCTGTTGGGTTATATTGATGAAGTCGCACACTTCGATCAATTGCCTTATGAAGCGGTTCATCAAAACATGGAAAGCCAATCTCATGAGAATTTTCTGTGTCCTCACCCCAGTCTTGTTATTTGTTCAGTTCAATCTCTTGATGTTCTCCACAGGAATCCGTTCAAGAAGATGGAAAATTGAATCAGATGGTGTTTCTAAATTCCACCATGTGTTCACATATGTGGAGGAGTGTATTATGAAGCATACATTGCAGTTATTAATAAAATGCCCAAAACTTTAAAAACATAATAAAACATCAGTTTCTAAAATGTATTTCTTTTAAGAGGTTGTAGTTGTGGTGTGAAAATGTCCTCAGACGTCCTGTTGGGAAGCTCTGCTGTGCCCAGTCGTGTTCTGTTTACATATTAGCAGAAGTTGCCAACCTTTGGCAGTAAAAATTACCTCTAGCACAGCTGCAGAGGGAAACCTCCATTAGACACCACCCAACTCACTGGGGAAGCTTCTGATTAGCAGGAATACTGATGGCTTATGCCTCTGTGGTAAATAATTCATTTCTATCTACTTAACCAGATTGATAAAATATTAACTGTGTAGCATTTTAATCTTTTTAATTTTTATGTTTGCCTCTGGATTGCAGGCAGATAATGAAAATCTGCTTGAAGTATAGATGGTTCTTCTTTTGATATTCTGACAATCATGTTTAAAAAGTAACTTGAACCTGTGTGGTCCTTTCACAAAAATCAATAGCTGACTACCAAAAAGTCTCTTGCTCTTGCAAACCTTCAGTCCAAAAGTCATGACAGTCATTGGTTTGCTAGACCACCATAGTAGAAACAGACAGAACCTTGGTGGGGCTTAGCTGGTTTTTTGTTTAAGCATGGAAAATCCCCAATGGCCCAAAGTCTCTTCCACAGCTGTGATCAAATGCATTGTAAATAGAGTATGATAAGGAAATAAGACAGGCAAAAAGAAGCAGACACACAGTCCGGGGTCGCAAGCATTGATTCTCAGTTCTTTCATCAGGTGTTTTAAATGAGCGAGTGTCACGGAAATTCCTCAGCCGTCTGGCCCGTGCCCATCTCCCGCTCTCTCGCGCTGATGTTTTATGCAGATAACCCACCTCCATGGTTTTTTTCCTAAACCTCTTGCACGACGAAAATGGAGATGGAGAACCACGGCGAATCGCAGCGACAGCGCCAGCTGTGCACGCCCCTCTCGCCACCCTCTCCCGCTTTCTCGTATGCGCGTACTTTTGTGTGTGTGTGTGTGTGTGTGGCCATGAGCCCGTGACGTGCGACTGAGAAAGCAATCTCACGCTAATGAAATCTGCCGCGTGCACATACACCTGACCCATCTGGGCGTAATGAAGGCGAGCGTACCGACACACCTGGGCCGAGGTAGGGTAGGATGGGCTGCTGGCTGCAGTGCTAGGGGTTCCTTCTAAAGAGCTGCCATGCAGAGATAGATCCCCCCCTCATTTAGAGCAAGACAGGAGTCCAAACATGGCTCGCTCGATTAGCTGATTACACATCACGTCGCTGCAGCAGGTAGGCCAGCTCAGTTCCAGGCACCGCGGAAGCTTGTTGTAATGGAGAAGTTTTTAATAGAGATGTGACCGTGTAATTGAAGCCATCAGCTACACCAGCAATTAATTTAGCCTTTTCTTCAGTAATTAGCTGATAATGTCTTTGCTCTGCAGGGCAATTCAGTTAAAGAATAATGATCAATTACTGAAGTGAAGGGGCAGTAAAGATGAGGAACTGAATGTCTAAAGGCTGATTCCCTTTCTGTCACTGCTTCCTCAGCTCGTGCTCCCCAATATCTCAGTGGGAATGAATCCAGCTCTATCCAAAGGTCAACATTGACATGACTGTTGTATATATGTCTCCAAGTGTGTGAATGGAGGATTTAGTTAGGACATTATCACTCCCACACACACACACACACACACTCTCTCTCTGTTTCTCTCAAGTGATGCCTTTATGCTCCGTATTTAGCTGTGATATCTGCAGCATGCCCTGCTTCTTAAACTAATAGTAACCTCGAGTCTCATCTTCATCATCTTCACCAACGCATTCTCATTTATCAGACATTTTTTAATTGCTTGACGTTCCTGGCTTGCTCTGATAAAGGAGAGTCAATTTGCTCAGTTTGGGTCCCAAAGCATTCAGATTTGTGCAGAGTTTGAGTTTTGTTTTCCCAGGGGTCCAGTTATACACCCCCCCCTCTCACACACTGCTCCATCCCTGTTCCTTTTAATCAGATTGATTCTCTCAGTTGTGATATGGACCACATGCATGGGTTCATCAGCTAATGATTGAAATATTGTTGTTTTATTGAAAAAATAGTTTAATCTTAAATGTAACCTCTGCATCCAGGATTAGAGTAATCCAAAATTTCACAGGAGTGACATGGGAGCAGAACCTGCATTTAGCAGATCCGAGAAGGAACAGCCTTTTCTACCAATGACACAGGACTCAGCTCAACATGAGTGCTTTGGTCTTCTGCAAATACTCATGACAACTTCCGTTCTATCCATATTCGCAGTTCATTGCCAAATTCTGAGCAGGCTCACAGAGAGATGTTTAGAGCACCGATCCTCCCTCACATCTGGACATGCTGCCCATCAGAAGAAGCAAAGCTATGCGACACTGTCATGGGAGAGTCACATAATTTACATTTACATTTACGGCATTTAGCAGACGCTCTTATCCAGAGTGACTTACAAAGTGCTTTGCATCTGATCACATAATCATTCCAAGGGAAGACCCGCACAGATATGAAGCTAAATGCATATGATGATAAGAGCTGTATCACACGATTATCATCAGTATAAAGTGTTTTACAAATATTTAAGCATGTATTGGTTCAACAAAATGCATATATTATATCATAGTACATAGGTTACATCATACTTGAGCACTCTTGGCATGTAATGTAAATGAATGAAGAGAATGAAGTTCTCACGTGCTGCATGGTACTGTGTCACATTGTAGTACTTCAGAGTAACTTGCAGTGTTAGGAAGATTAACAACTTACCTCTAAAGGAAAAAGGCCCATTTCTGCAATTTGATGAATTTATGTGTCCTGAAGGGCAGAGGTACTCAGCGAAAATACGTGTGAGCGTATGTGTGTGTGTGTGTGTGTGTGTGTGTGTGTGTGTGTGTGTGTGTGTGTAGATTTTGAGAAGTTGGATAAACCGTGTGTGAGAGTGAAAGTAAGAAAGGTAGGCTGTATAAATCACAGTGACAGGTAGCTCTCACACACTCTTGATAACGTTATTACTCTTTGGATAATTAACTCCTGCAGATGAGAGCCGGTGTGGCTGGACTCTTTTATGGACCTTTTTTTGCCTCAGCTTTTAAGTACTTTGGTGAGAGAAAAGTGCTCTTTATATTCCTTTACCTTTTGCTCCTCTGCTGTGGCCTTCCTCAATCAAGACACTGTAAAACTCTTTTTAAGTTTATAGTATGTAATAAATCATGGTTGTGGCATCAAATACAATGGCACTGATGTGATTGGAAAGATATGAAGGATTATGTGACACGTAAAGGGGGTGGAGGCTGGGGGGGGGGGGGGGTTTGGGGAGGGGTGACAGAACTCATATGAACTGGGCCTTGAAGACCCCAATGAAGGTGGAGTTATGTATCAAAGGAAGGATCCCTTAATCAAATGGTCTGAAAGGTATGCTGTTCTTGCCTCTCTCTATGTGACAGAAACCCTAAATTACACACCCCATGACCACTGAATGACCCCTCTGAAGCTAGATGGAAGAAAATGGATTAGTGTCCATTTACCCGTCTTGTAACTGTTGATGCACAGAAATACCACTTTTATTCTCCATGTTCTGTGCAATGAGGGAGATTAAGGTATTAACACTGTCAATTTTCTCTGAACCCTTCTGAAATGGTGAGAGAGAATGCAATCACGAGAGGTATTAGAGGAAATGGCAGATTAATGTGTGTTTTTTTTTTTTTTTTCGCATACAACCAGTGACACGTTGAGGAGTGACAGGACACACACCCCTGGAGTGGCCTACGTGTGAAGTGTATTTGTTTAGCTGTCATATTAGAGTCCTCCTTTCTTCACATTGCACACAAGCCACGTGAACCTGTCAGATTGTTCACTTTCATGCCTGCGTTATCGTCAGTGATTTGTAGCGTAAAGGTGCTCTTGGTGATGTTCTTTCCCTCATATCCAAACTCCACGACTGCCATTTTGACACAATGCAGTAAACAGCATCATCCCTTGAGGTCGGCACTTTTGCAACTGTCTTCAGGTTCCTTTCTGCCTTTCTCTTAGGGGCTGCACTCCAGAGAATTACTGTCTGAGTTCTGGCGTGCTTCATGTTGTGTGACACAGAATCTCTCTGTTGCCACTCTACAGAGCATATATTAGCTTTCCTCTACAATTTGTCAGAGTGTACAAGAGTTGGCCAAGGTTGGTCAGATGTCGTCATATCCTTTCTCTGGTGAACTAAGAGCCATTTCAGGCTATCCTGTTCATATCAAAGTTCTAAGCAGAGCTTTGATTTCTTTAATGGCAGGAGAAATGACTCAGATTAGATCTGTGTGGAAGCAGCTGATGTTAAAAGCACACGTATCCCCTTCTCGCTTTCTAAATAAATCTTGTGTGTGTGAGTCCATACACTATATATAACATTCCTTCCACATACTCCAGAAAGTGCTCTTTTGTACCAAACTAGGAACACTACATACTTTGGTTTTTCTTGTTGCTCTCATCTTACATAAAATACGTTGCATTTAAAAGTACCTGCAACATGTGCAGAAGGATCGTGGTGGTACAAGGCTCATAATGCTGCAACTGTGTTCTGTGATATGGGCATCCTTAATACACACACCGTTTATCTCTATGAACTATGAATCCCAGGTAACATTTGATCACAGCACTGACTAGGCCCATTCTCATAAAGAGATGAATGCTAAAGTTAAATATATATATTTTCAGTTGTTTAAAATGATTTTATCAACAGTTTTTTTCTATACAGATACAGATCTATCTATCTAGATTCTGTATTTTTATATTTAATACAGTATTTACAAATATAAACATCAGACAGATTATCAACAGCTTAAACTCACCCCAAACGTGGGCACTATTAGAAGAATGAACACAACATATAATAAAACTCTTTATGAGTAAGAATCTGAATAACAAGACAAGACGTGAATAACATGATGAAGAAAGATCTTGAACCCACAGAGGCCAGTCCTGAACCGCTTAACTCAGGTGTGTTTACTCAACTGAGCCGTCATAGATGAAGACATGAATGAAAGATCTAAGACTATGATGAGCTTGGATCATATGATGGGTCAGGCCCTTTCAGATCATTATGAATAATGAGTCAAGCTAATATGAATTGGGGAAACAGTGAACACTTGTAAGAATGTATATATTTTGATTTCTTAGTTTGGGTAAGATCCAAAGCAGGAGGGTTTTTGTGTATAACCTACTGAGTCATTTGGCAGGGAAACCAGATAAGATTGCATTGCAATAATCCGGCCATAAGGTAATAAAAGCATTTGTAAGTTCCTGCAGCCAACATTCATTTTTCCTTAATTCTATATCATAAACATGATCAGTTTAACAATATATCTGATTTATGATTTGGCATCTAGTTATGCCCTAATTGCAAAAGCCTGGTTTAGGGGAGAATCATAAACTCATATGCCAGGGTGCCCATGCAGTTGACCAGTTATGTGGGATCGCCCCTAGGCTGAGTGAGGCGTCATTCACCTCCTTCATGGGAAATACACAGGGAGAATCTTTACTCTGCTGTTGGAAGAGAGAGAAGATGGAAGAGGAACCAGTGGCTGTAATTGGGCACTACACCTCTTTTGGGCTGTGCATTCATGAATCAGTACGACTGTATTACAGAGGCTGTAAAGCAAAGCACTGCGAAAATGGGCTGTAAATACTTGGGAATTGTAAACCATCCTGCTGATGAAATACTTGACTAGGGCTCCTGTACACTGCTCTATCTGAGCCATTGAACTGCCTTTGATCGCTGCTTCTGGGCTTTGAGGAACTAAAGACGTATGTCTCTGTGTTGACGAGGTCCGAAAATCGAATGTTCGTCCGAAAGAAACACCAGCGTCTGCGGCATACGGAAGGAACCCAGGAGGACTTTCGGCATGTTCGGCACGTCCTCGCATTGCAACCAGCGCCGTCGATCCTGTCACGGTCTGTCTGTCAGCTGTTCCTGGCCAAGCACAGGGGATTCCCCTCTTGAGACACTCCCCTGGGGAATTTAGGGCAGGTCAGCCAAGTACAGATCCTGTTATGCCTCCAGACAATGAAAGAAGAAGGAGGGGTGAGAGGTAGAAACATTCAAAATGTCTTAGCAGGAAAAAGCAAGGGAGTGTGAGGACTTCTAACAAGTCCTGCAAGAACTCTGTTGTGATGGACAGACCTGAGAAGCATAATCTGTGCCCATGTTCCCAACAGAGACCTCATTGTGTGGGGCTCAAATGACCATTATTTCAGCTTTTTCAGTCTAATTTGGATCCTCTTCCTCCAGGATCCCAATTAGAGCTCAAATTTCTCATTACCAGAAAAGTGCTGCCTGCTACTCCAGATGTTGCGACCCTGAGTGAATATAAGCAGGTGAGAGGAGGAGATGATGGGATACTCAGCGTCTGTATTAGTCAAGTCAGCAAGTCTGCTACCCACTGAAACTGCACTATAAAGATTAGCTCATCACCCCCTCAGCAAGAGTATGGCTGATAGTCTGGGGAGGAAACAGTGGGTCAAAACCACATTTCTGGAATGTTCTGCAGAAAATCCTGTAATATTAACTCCCCCCAAGTGCGAGACCCATGCCGACTGTTCTATAGGATGATCTGAGAAGATTCTTCTATTTCAGGATGTTCTCGTTAGACTCTTCTGGTCTCAGCCAGCTTGTGGCCCTGTGCAGTGGGCTGGTATTGGGGAGGCATCTGACCTAACTTGGTGCTGAAACAGCAGAGAACCGGGCCTTGTTGGTACAGCTCGTTGACACTCAGCAGCTTGGTTGAGACTAACTGTGTGCTGGGGGGATTTCACCCAGATGCCACTGAAAAGAATTGCTCACTGCAAGGGAAGTCCTCAATGGATTACTCCTAGCTTAACAACACGACGGAGGGATGAATCGCGGTTTTTCTTCTCCTTCTTCAGGTTTTTATTGCTTTTCTTTCTTTACTCTTCTTTGCTGGCTGGCTGGTGAGACATATGAGGTGTGATTGTAGTGTGAGAGGGAAAGACAGCAAGCGTAAGTGTAGTGTGCAAGAGATGAGGTTGAAAGAGATTAAGTTTTCAGTGTCTGCATGTGTGTTTGTAGGAAGCCCTATTTTAAATATTCATGCTTATCAAACGTGATCTCACTGGTGTTGCTCTAGCTGACATTCATTTCCTGTTCCATGGATTAGACGGATTAGACGGAGCATAGCCAGCTGCCCCCCTTATTTAACAGCTTAACACCACCTTGTGATGGCATGGCAACCTCACGAGCTGCATATGCCTCCATGTTTTGGTTTCTGGTTTTTCAAACAGGTTTCGGATGCTTATGGTGATTACATCCTTATTGAATTACATTCTTGATCGTTACAATGCACTCACCTAATGTAGGTTAACACAGGTGATATAGACATTATATATATACAGAGGCGGTCTTTGCATAGAGGCGTGGCTAGGCAACTGCCTTGGGCCCATCCCACTGCAGCCCACTGTAGGGGCCCCCTGACTAGCTAACTTATTTTTCGCATATTAATGTTGATGGGCCCCCTAGCTAATTTCGCCTTGAGCCCCCAAATTGCTAAGTCCGCCACTGTGTGTGTATATATATATATATAAACTGATTTAACAGCAATATATCACGGTCACAGCTCCGGACCCTTCCCTGTGGGCGTGTCGTTATGTCGTCTGCGTGCTGTTATGTCCATGTTTGTACTTCCGTGGGTGTGGGTTGTTTGTGAGCGTGTTCGTAGTTGCACCTGTGCCTTGTCTCGAGATCACGAGGGTCTGTGTTAATCACCTATTTAATGTGCGTTCGCGCAATGTCTTGTGCTCGTCTTTGTCTAAGTTTCGTGCCTGTGTGAGTGTTGTCTGTTTATGCTTGCCCTCCGCACGGAGCCTCACGTGTTTGTTCTTATTAAACGTTGTTGTGTTGCACTACTCGACGCTCGTCGTGCCTCCTCCGTCCAGCGTCACAATATATATATATGTATATATATATATATATATATATATATATATATATATATATATATATATATATATATATATATATATATATGCTGTTAAATCAGTTTTATCCATGTTTTAGAGGTAAACTTGGTTTGCAACATATTCTTACCTGAAGGAACACATTTTGTTAAATGGTTATATCCAGATTGGCTATATCTGGAAATTAATTCTTATTTGAAGTTTCCAGCCTGTGCTTTAATGGAGACTACTGCTGACTCTTCTCAGGTGTTATCGTTGTGGCCTTTTCCAGAATCCATTTCTATTTGTCTTTCTCAGTACAGGAAAAAAAAACGTGTTCTGATTTGCCACCTAATTGGACAGACAATCCTCATCTACCTTTTTCTAATCCTGCATGTCCCCAGCTAAACATGTCTACGACTGATGGACCTGCTCCACCTCATTCTCATTTGGTGAAATTACCTGAAATTGCTTCCTGTCCACACTGTTTGGATTTTCTGGTTTCACTGCTGTTTGGGTCGTGTGTCCGGGAGTCGTGTCTTGACGCAGACTTCTGCTCTGCTGTTCCTGCTGAGGTATTAATCAGGACAGGGTTTGCTTTGACCTCGTCTGCCTGTGCAGTGTTCCTTCTGTCACTCCGTGTCTGCCTGGATCTCTCAGAGGTCCTAGACGGACCCGGCGCCAGCTTCCTCGGCCGTGACCGAACGGTTCTGCTGAAATTGCTGCGCTTCAGGGGTCGGGTCAGACGGGCAGGTTCATTGACACTGTTGACAAGAGGTCAGCAACATTGCTCAGTGACCCCCCCCCCCCCCCCCCCACCTCCCTCCCCGAGTTTGTTGTGTAACACACGTCCTCTCCATCTCACACACTCTCTTCCCTCTATTCTCTCTTTGTGTCTGTTTTTGTTTGCTCCCTCGACATAAATGCTGATGTCACAAATGTCAAATCCCTTCTTAAACATGGCGGGCACTCCGTCAACTCCCACGTGGTCATTGTTTAGAGAGTTAGATGGGGGGAAAGAGAGATAGGGAGAGTGGGAGAGAGAGAGGCGGAGAGAGAAAGAATGACTTTTGTGTGTGGCGAAACCGTCCCGCCTGATGACGCCGGGTGCGCTGGGGAGGTCTATAAACAGCTGTACTGGGTCAGGTTGTTCCTTTTGAAGCTCACTGCTCCGAGACCTGCCTCCCTGTGCCTCTTCTGCAGCTCCAGGACACGATTAGCTACGCTGGGCTCCGAACGCCATCACGAGCATGGGAGCCCCCAGCAGCCTGACCCTGCCAGCTCCATCCGCTTCCTTTGGTAAAATCACGTGACGGGGAACTTTATATGTTTATGTTTCGGCTGTGGTTTTGCTATGGTGACATGAATTGTAAATTATATCTATTAAATTTACACCTCATTTTTGCACACACACACACACACACACACACACACACACACACACACACACACACACACACACACAAACACATTGACTGAACAGGACCAAAACCCTACGGTGTCCCTGAAATGGGTGTGTAAGTTTCAGATGAGCCAGAGCAGTGGCAGTCTCCGTCAGCGTCTCCGTCAGCGTCTCCGTCAGCGTCTCCGTCAGCGTCTCTATCAGTGTCTCTGCAGTAGTGTTCTCTGGGCATGCTCGCCCACCAGCCCCAGTGAGTGACCTGAACGCCACCATTAAACCCATCAACAACAGGCACACCCCAATCCAATCTAACCCCCTGTCACCATGGTGATGAATTGGAGAAAGTTCAAAGAACAAATAAAGTTTCTTCAACAGCGCTTTCATTTTGCCCCTCCCCCCTCCTGCTGTGGTGGGTGGAACAGTTCAATCTTCTGATGGTGATCAGTGCGGCCTCTTGACTTGGAGTTGGCACTTGGCATAAAGAGGAGCAGAAGAGGAGAATGGAGGAAGAGACTCTTTAAGGGCCCCGTGTGGTCTTTTACATGAAATCAACTCATTTGGAGCTTTGTCAGGCTGTTGGCAGTTGTGACATTAAATAATAGGGGAAGTCTCCAAACCCTTACAACCTGCCTCACACTCCTAGAAAGGAGGGCGGTGGCATTTATCTCAAGTCTTTCCGTGTCCTCGAGTTTCTATGCCACAGATTTCTGGCAGTTGCTTTGCCATGACACTGTAGTCTGCTTGCATGTGAGGTAACATTAGCTATATTTTAGGTTCGGGGTAGGCAGAGTGATTCACTGTTTACTGCTGGAGATGAAGCACGGGGATGGAGAAGCGGTTCTGAAGAGCAAAGCCGTTGGCATCAGGACCGCGGTTAGATCAGCAGAGCAGTACACCTGAGCATTTGAAAGAGTCACTGCTGGTTGGTCTATTTTAACATCAGGGATGACTCATGTTGGATTGTTGTAATGCTAAGGGATTGGGAGGAATTCAACGTTCGGCGAGTTTGATTGCTGCAGAGGATGCTGGGTAATCTTGTCCAAAGCTCAGCTGACTGATCCCCATTGACATGATGTGAGGCTATGAACCAACCACCGAAGATACACACACACACACACACACACACACACACACACACACACACACACACACACACACACACACACACACACACATACTTACACGAGGTAGAATCAGTTCATCTGGGTAACCCACTCGGCACGCTGCTTCTTTATCCTGGCTTAGTGTTCAGCATGTGGGATATTCAGAGGTGAAAGGTCACTAGTAATAAGAACAAACTTCTATTGCTGCTAGCAGGGGAAAAGGGACCCTGATTGGTTTGCACTAGTGATTATAAACGCTCAGTCAAGTCAGTTGTCAAGCTGTTGACAGTTGGCTTTGACAAATAAATGTTGACATGGGGCATGTGAAACAGCACACACTTGCTGAAATCACCACTGTGCTGCAGAAGACAGACGTTTGGGCCTTTAACTCAACATTTCCAAATGTGGTGTGTGACGCTGTTCTAATTCAGTAATCCCACTTTTAAAAAAGTGGGCCACTGGTTCAGCAAAAATAACTCCGCAATCTAGGTGTGTTAATAAGAGCTAACTGGATGTGTGTGTGTGTGTGTGTGTGTGTGTGTGTGTGTGTGTGTGTGTGTGTGTGTGTGTGTGTGTGTGAATATGACTGTGTCTGTTTTCAGATGGCAGGGCTTGGATCACAATGATAGGATTCATTATAGATGTGTATCATTGCTGATTATGAAGATGATGGGGTCCTTCCTTTGTGGCTGTTGTTGCCAAGCTGTGCTACACATCATTGATGCTGTAAGAGCTTCCACATCAAAGAACGTGTGTGGCTGTGTGTGTGTGTGTCGGAGTGATTTTCCTTGTACGTACTTTTTGTGTGTGTGTGTATGCTTACACAAGGGTTTGTTTTTGGATATGGGGTTTGTGTGTGCTTTTGTGCATGCAGGCATGTGTACCTGTACAAGGTGCTGTTTCTTTAATCTAGAATGCTTGTGTTGCAGTGGCTGCTGTTCTGTGAGTGATGAGTGTGTGTGTGTGTGTGTGTGTGTGTGTGTGTGTGTGTGTGTGGGGTGGGGGGGGATTGTCTTCAGAGAGCTGTGTGAGACACAAAAACATCAACAGCAGAATCTCTCTTTGTCCACACAAACACAGCTGTGTGTGTGCACATGTGAAAGAACAGCCCTCCCCACCATGCACACACACACACACACACACACACACACACACACACACACACACACACACACACACACACAAACCCCATTCACATGCTCACATGTCTATGTCACGTTTAATCAGCTGCCTTTCCCCACACACACTCGTTTCTTCCCTTTGCTCAAAATTACTGACATACTTTTGTATTGACTTTAAATCATGTATAACGAGGGCTTGATTAGTCTGCTGTAGGTGAGCTCTGAGCTGTGATGGGTGTGAATTGCTCAAAGGTAGAGGTGCTTCTCAGAGAACAGAAGCTAAAAAAGCTAACTGGTGGTGACATTACTATATACCCACAGAACTGGTATTTAAATGGTATTTAATGCTTATCACCTATATACCTCAGCATACAATATAGGACCTCAGCCATGTGTTTGAGTGGGTTTGAGCTTGTTTGAGAGTGTATGTTTATAGGTGTGTGTATATGTGTGTTTCTGTGTGTGTGTCTGTGTGTGAGTGTGTGTCTCTCTCTCGACTAGCGCTGCAATTTTACCTTGAATGTAAGGAAACATACAGTCAGAGAAAAAGGATGTAGTGTAGTTATTTTAGGAAGGACGTGTTGACAGCTGCCTTAACTAATGGGGTCGCTGACGTGCAGCGGTGATCTCTCCCGGGGAGAGTGATTTAACCGATCTCCTCTACCCAGTGTGCACATCAAGCACAGAGCAGTTACGTCAGCCGTGATCCGTCCTCCAGGGCAGTGGGCACTTGGCCACAGCTGTCGACGAATATTTACCCCTAAAAGCTTTTCCTGAGCATAAATATTCCACAGTGTTTTGTTTTACTTTGAGTGCACGAACGAAAGTTGTTGAGCGGGGGGCGATTGGGTTCGTGTGCTCGTGTCAATTGTTAAGCGGGAAGACCGCTAGCAACCGCGGACAATCGCTAATAGCAGCAAAAACATAAACGATGCAGCGCTTTGGTGCATGGCAATATAGTGAGCTGTTTTTAAAACAAGCCCGCGGGCGACATGGTGCCCGCGGGCACCACGTTGGTGACCCCTGCATAAGCAATCCATGTCTGTGCAGCCCTTGTGATATGGAGCACTGTCCTGCTGAAATTGTTCTTCTGCTACAGGGTGTAAAGCTGCTGTGAAGGGATGAACTTAGTTGCCCACACTGCTTAGGTAAGCCCCCCCCCCGGTTAATTTAACCAGGTGATGCTTTTCGGCTGCTTAGTGATGCAGTTTGTGAAGCCTGTTTGCCCACAGCAGTTTTGCCTTAATAATTCTCTTAGACAGCAATGATTATGTTGTTGCCATTCTAGCCAATCAGTGATAAGGAATGGCAAGATGTGCGTTCAGTCACGTTTACTGTAGAACCAGCATTGCATTCAGCTGCAGTTTGCTTGTCTGAGCGATTAGTGACGTCGTCGTGTGACCCACTTCCATTAGCATATTGTTTACGTCTACAGAATCTCCTTTTGCAGGAAATGCTTCCTCTATGTGCTTCCACCATTCCCTGTATACCCTTCACACTGCTGCATGAGAAAACCCCACAAGTCTGGCAGGCTGTGAAATACTAGCTTCGGTGACTATGCCTCATTTGATGTTGTTCAGATTGCTGTAATTTCTGTTCAATGTGGATTCATACTGAAATTGATTTAATGGTTCACTGTGGGTTCGTGTCTAATTTCCATATAGGGAAGCTTCAATTGTAAAAGGACTAGTGTCTCTAATAAAGTTACCGTTTAGTTTTATATATATATATATGCACACTCACTCACACACACACACACACATACAGTATATATATATATACAGGGGCGCAGATGGCACTGGGGACGGGGGGGACATGTCCCCTCCAGATTTATATTGACCCCATCCGAAATCTAGCATCTACAAGCATAAACGTATATATTGTACAGTTTATATATATATATATGTATTTGTGCGTGTGTTTGTGCATGTGTGTATATGTGTGTGTGTGTGTGCATTTGTGTGTGCATGCTTACCAGACTGTGGCAAAGTTTTTAGTCAGTGTAGACTTCAGCTGTAATGTGGACTATGCTGACTGTCTGATCAATATGAGTCTATATCCATCAGAGGGCAACAATCTCCGTACAGAGCAGTGAAAGCGCCCCGTGAAGCACTCGCCTCCCAAACCTCACGCTCAACTCCATATTTTCTGCAAAGGATATTTGTTGTTTTTTTATGCTAGGATTGAAGCCAGTATAACTTTATTCCCTTCCTCCTTTCCTGCTCTGTTCTCTACCATCTCCTGTCACACACAGTTGTCACACACACACACACACACACACACACACACACACACACACACACACTGTAAAACAAACTGGACCGTGCTGGCTAAGATGTAATATGCCTTATAGTGGACTTTAAACTACATTTTCATTTCCCTTCCCCCTCAAGGCCATCAGATATTGATATTGAGGGCGATTGAGCCATATTCTAGTGGATCGTTATATTTATAACATGTTTGAAATGAAAGCGCTCCCTTGCCACAGATATGATTTAGCATTCACGCCACCCTGGCATGTACTGGGACTCTGATAGTCCTTGAGCAGCAATGCAACCTGACTATAAATTGCCAGGAGTTATCCTTGACTATGAAGACACCTTATAAGCAAAGGGCATAAATTCGCGTGTGTCTCTGTGTGTATATATTTGTGTGAGTGTGTGTGTGTGTGTGTATGTGTGTGTGTGTAAGAGAGAGAGAGAGAGAGAGAGAGAGAGAGAGAGAGAGAAAGAGATCCAAATATTAAAACCTACAGGACTATAAAAACATGAAACTGTATTTATTCTTGCAAAATTGAAAAAAACCCAATGTTTCTGTTCAGTATACACTATGTGGGCAGCTTGTTCTCTTGGACTTTGTGGGTAAGTCTTAATATGGCTCTACTGGTCTCAGTCTGATGTTTCAGCATGTTTGGTCTGCACAGGTCCTCCTGTGAGCTCAGAGCTCTTCTCAGCGCAGGATACAGACCTGTAAAGACCTTCCCTCCACCCAGTCTCTTGTGTGTGTTTATAGAGAGGCCCATGAATATAATAACGTTAAGTCATATCCTTATAAAACTTTTGACAGTGGTCAGAGAGAGAGAGAGAGAGAGAGAGAGAGAGAGAGAGAGAGAGAGAGAGAGAGAGAGAGAGAAGGAAAAAGAGATGCTAAGGTAAAAGTGCTTACACCCAGAAAACCCATAGCAACCATAACAGACCATAGATGAACTACTCATTCACTCACTCACTCACTCACTCACTCACTCACTCACTCACTGTCTGTCTCTTACTTTGTCAGTCCCTCTCAGTCTCTGTGTCTCCTCTCTCTCTGGGATCCATTTGCTGACATTGGCTGCTTTAAAGCTGGACCTGCTTGATTGCTTTGGGCTGCCTCCCTCATGTCTGGCCTCATATGGACCTGGGTGGCCGAGGAGCCCACTGATGGCTGCAAAGATTAAAAGGCAAAAGTTGAAAGAACACAGTTTCTAGCCTGTCAGGGGTCTTCCAACATCTGCTGTGATGTTACATGTCGATGCTTGAAAAAAGTAACAAGAAAATTATTTTTCTTCTTGACCTTTGTCCACATTTCAATTCAAAATTATTTGTTAAAATATAATCAGAAGCAAGCAAAAAAAAAAACAAAAAAAAACAAACAACGACAAAAAAACAAAAAACCCAAAACATAATGAGTCATAATGAATGAAATGGGGAAAGAGCAGATATCATTTATTTATATGGACTTATATGGAAAACTCAAAACTTCAAATTTAGCAATTGTTGAGACCTAAAGACATTTAAAAACAGATAAAAAATTAATGAGTAAATGTAATTAAGATCTGTAATTACGATTGCTGCAGCATTATTCCTGTTTGGAAGGTTCTGTGGGGTTTTAAGTGTTAGCCTGCTTTCACGACCTCTGACCTGTCCGCTATGCCACAGGTCCAGTGGTTTGCTGAGAGAAACGCATCTGTGTGCTTTAAACCGTTACCGGCGAACGGAAGGTCCTAATGGGGAAGTGTAATAACTGCAGCACGAGCGAAGGGGGAGTGCACGAGATGAGAGTGTGTGCGTTAACATGCTTAAGTTCCTCCCGCCTTCCCGTTACTCTAATGCGCTCGCATCTCTCGCGCTCTCTTTAGCTCTCACCCTCCATCTCTCTCCCTCCATCTCTCATCTCCTTTGTTTTCCTAGGACAGGAAGAGGGCAGGAGTGCCATTTACGAATCGATTACCAGCACATGATAATCGATTCATAAATACCATTACGGCAGCGCTGATGTCTGCGGCGAGGGAGCGAGGGGAATGGGAGATGGACCTCGTATCAGAGCGGTATCGGTCCACGCACCCTCCGCACGCCCCTTCCTGCAGCCCGCCTAATGCATTTACAGGCCGAACAGCGTGCTGGAACAACAACCGGGCCGCGCACGCTCCTCGCACGCGTCCGGGGCACACAGCTAGTCTCGCTCCGATCGTACTCGGAGGACCGTGTGAGGCTGGGGGTATTTCTATGTGAAGCAGCATCTTTTGGGCATGACTCAGCGTGCCACCAGCGCTATTTTGTAGTTGGGCGTCTGCAGGCTGTAGGGGAAGTGTGGCAAAGTAGCAGCTCATCTTTTTTTTTCAGATGCCATTCATAAACGTTTTAGGGAGGAAGGAGAAGGTTGTGCACAGTTTGTGTTCTCCATGCTGAATGAGTTCTCCATGCTCCATCCTCTTACCAAACAGGAACCTGTAAGCTGGCTCTACGTCCCCCCCCCCAATTACAGTACATTTTATTACTTTCATCAAAGTTTAAGGCTTAAACACTAACAATCAGGGAACCCATATCCAAAGGATTAAATCCCTGAAATCTTGTAATGACACAAGGGGTTCAAAAAAGTGCATGTCCTAGCAGTCTGGCCATGTCACCGAAATCTGTTTCCACAAACGAGGGGCTCTAAAATGTTTTAGCATTCTGGGTGTTTGTAGCACTTTGATAATCCATGGAACACAATCACAACCGATTAGGCAAGTTGGATAAAAAAATAAATAAGAATGAAGCCCAGCACTTTACAATCTGTGAAGCTTCGATGATGGCAGAATTGATCTCAGGACTGCGAGTTACCTAATGAAACGTCGCCTCTGTCAAGAGATACACAGACTTAATAAACTGACTCAAATGGACATGCTCTAAAAGAAATGCCTGTCCCACAGCCAGTCGACTTAAAAAAAAACACCCAGATAATTAAAGTTCCAGTTTCTGATGTATAGAATGAATGGATAGCCATAATCCTGCCCTGAGCAAGCCTGGTTTTATACCCGCTGAATTAATGTTTTATCGAGCGGCTACAAACACGCCCCAGATTTTGCTTAGGACAAACCGTTGTGGTTGTGCTTGTGACAATACATCTACGTGATCAATGCAGGGACATCTCCAAGGCCTCCCCACTAGTAATAATAAGAGGAAACATGGTTCCTCCTCCCAGGTACGCCCACAGAGAAAGCTGATGTACCTGGAGCATCTGGGTTATGTGTCAGCAGCCACTCTCGGACCAGACCATCATCTGAAGCTATCATCTCACCACCATGAGGTGCACATATCCAGCCTCCACAGCAACAGAAATGCCACTAGATTAAGTTTACTGCAAAAGAACTGAAAGTTTGCTTTCACTGCTAAATGATCCTCTGGTTCTGTTTCATCATACTCTACGTATGCTTATTATTTTAAAGGGAGAATGAATGGTTTTTAAATAGATATCATTGCAAAAAAATGACTTTTTAAGGGACATAATTTGCAGCTTTTTGTATCAGAGTAGCTTGTTGAAGCAGTTTGAACTGAAGAACCATCTCATTGCCAGGTTCTTCGCTCCCTTCACTTCCTGAGGAACATCTCCAAGCTATGTATGGGGAGTTATAACATAATATTAAAAGGTTGCTGCTTGTGATTTGTGATTTAAAGTTTCACTAATTACCATTTTGTATTTAATTAGAAGAGCATCAGGGGTCTTCTGCAAAACCATTACATAAGTGCTCGTGCTGATATCTAAATCTATGTCTAAATCTACGGCTCGTTAAATTGAACCGAAATGCGACAAATGCGTTAAAGTTCTTCCAGCCAGGCAAGAGGACACCATGCCGTCACGCTCAACTACATTAACAGCAGCAGTGTATAATGCGAACCCCATACATTATGAAACACATTAGCTATATGACTGATGCTTCTGCATTTGTTTCAAAGAGAGGGACGCCATTTCTCGGTCTCCATTTTGATTATGCTACATTTATTCCGCTTGACTTGCTTGTCACCTATTTATTATCTGCTGGAGGCGCTAAATGGTCAAACAATAATAGCTGCCCCCCCCTCGAGCTGGCGGGGCTGTGTTCGCTACGGGAGTGCTGAGACATGACATATATTTTTATTTCCTGCTGTTTTCATATCGGAGTCTTATGTCTGACTCCAGTTCCAATTAAGGGCTATTAGTAAAAGAGCCTGACAATGCTTCGAAGTGCCTTTGCCCTGACCACTGACTGCATTAATGGCTCTCCCTCCATCCTCCCTCCATCCTCCCTCCATCCTCCTCCACACCCCCTCCACCCAGTCTTCCTATGCATGTAAGTTCATCGGATATGAACTGCGGGCTGAGTTTGTCGACGAGTGATTTTTTCAGGGTGTTTGTAGGGGCATTAGGAGGTGAGACCTAGAGGGAGTGATTTCTTCAGGGTGTTTGTAGGGGCATTAGGAAGTGAGACCTAGAGGGAGGGTTTTTAAAAACGTAAAGCCGGTGCGTTAAAGGCACTGGGCTGGCATTTGTGAGCCCAACTTCATCGGAGGCCTCAAAGCCATTCTCAGATCAGAATTTCAGATGTGATCATTAGTGAGTATCGTGATTTGCATCCAGCGTGTCCCATGCCTCCCAATGATACCTCATCTGAGACGTTCGCCGGTAAGATGTGCCGAGACAAGCATTTCACTCAAGAACCTTTTAATGCTAATGAGAACCTTTTAATGCTAATGACCCTGTGACCATGTAAAGCACCATATACCATGTGCTCTGATCCTCTAGGCACATATTCTGTAGCTTTCTTTACAGTCACACCCCTGTGATACATGAGTTCATTTTCCGAGCGCTTCTACTATCTATATTGAGATTATGGTTGACCCTCAAAATGATGCTATAATCATATGTTTGATGAGATGCGGTACAGTTTAAATACACGGGTCTTGATCGACTTCCTGCCAGTGATCTGTTTTGAAAGGAGATATGGATCCTGTTATAAGAAAAATCTGTTCTGATTATGTTAGAAGCTGTTTGTTTAAAAGTTAAAGCTTAATATGGATCTGCTTGGCATCTCAGGTAACAGCCTTGGAGAAACATCAACACGGAGGAAGCCTTTCTGTTCAAATACCAGCTGGACAAAAAACACACGTACATAAGAGGAAGACGTTCATAATGTCTGACTAACGCCGTCGCCAGTGGTGTGACTGGCACAGCAGCTTCAGATGATGTTACTGAGTGATTGACTGCTCTTTCGGCAACATGAGACACAGTGAACACACTCTGTGTCTCAGGCAGCTGCTCTATGGGAGTTTTAAAAGAAAGTCAATATACTTTGCTGGGCAATTAGTGAGACCGGTTTCTCACCCTTTCACCCCCTATTATCTTTAATTAAGTCTCCCTGGAGCTTTGATGGTCCTGACCTCTAACCCTTGACCTGACACACCTGAGGGGACCATTATCTGTCCTCTAGCACTGCTGTCTGAGTTCCCAAACAGAGCATATTATATAGAGAAAGGTACCATAGTATCTAGATTTGTAGCTTATTGAAAACATATCACAACGCGTGGTTCTTTTATTCTACCCACTGTGCAGTGGACACTGTCATGTAGTGTTGGCACAGTTCAGATGGAGTTCAGATGGAGTACAATCTGAAGCTTCCAACAAGTTCTGGGAACACACACATGGGACAGCACTAACCTCAGTGATGTCAGCTTTCCAACTGTGTAACACACCTGCCCGCTTGTGTGATTTGTAGAAATAAGCCGACAGACTTGTACTTGAAATATCCTGCTCTCTCTCCTAGGAACACACTTAAGTGGTGTGTCGGTGCTGGTAACACGACCTTCTGTGAATGCATGATGTCACTGAGAATATAAGGCCCTCTGGATGCAGTGAGTAATCGAACCAGAGCATATATTCAATATGGCATCTTTGTAACCTAGCAAATGGAAATGATAGTTTAGGATTTTGGGATTTTTGAGACCCACTAACACACACACACACACACACACACACACACACACACACACACACACTCACACACACACAGTTCTTACCTGTCATTCATTAAATGACAGTATGACAGCCTTTCTAGTGTAAGGTATGCTCTCTCAGACTGTACCAGCTGTTAGCTCATCGTTGTCTTCTCCGTCAGTGTGGGGGATGGGCGCTTCAGTTTCACGATACTGTCAGCGTTAACACATCGTTCTTATGCTGCATCACGCAAGTCCAACCAAGCTGGTGTTGTCCTCACGCCCTTTCTTGTTTAATGGGACAGTTTATATGATGTCGTAGGAGAAGTGGAGAAGACAGATTGGGAGGTTTTACAAAACTGGTGCTGTGTCTTTTTGGCAGCGAGTCATCGTACAAAGTCAAAACCATTCCCATGACCAGGATATTGCTAAGCAAGAACACTGACTCAGCAAAAGAAAAAGAACATTTTTTTCCACTAATTTGAGCACACTGACTGGAGGCTGTATAATTTAGTCTCACATTGGCTACACTTTTTCACGTGTACAACGCGAACATGAGCGAACAGCATTTTTGCTGTTAATGGCTTGAATTAAACATCTTGAGCATCTTCAGTCGCTGCTCACGGCGAAGATCATTGCTCTTTACCATTCCAGTCATGTCTGGATTTTAGGGGCGACACCCATAGGCCTGTGTGACAAGGTTGTGTGACCTAAAGCATGCACTGAGCGCTCACGCATGCTGCGTTGGAGAATAACTGTGTAGGGTTTGGCACTAATGGATTTGCCATGACTGCACTAATAATGCGTGTGCTTCAAACTGCTCCTGGAGTGTTGGGATGTGCAAGAGGGATTGAAATGTTTTGATAACGTTTTGACTCAAAAAGAAAAAGGAAAGAGAAGAAAAATTGCTGCTTATATGCAAGTGTATGTATAATTGATAATTAGTGGTTAATAGGATGGTATGATAAATGACTTTTCATAAATATACTCCGTAAAGCTTTCTCACAGCTCACATGGACCAGTATCTGTACGCACACACACACACACACACACACATGTACATACTCACCCACACACGCACACACACACACAGACTGCAGCCCAACACTATATTTTGCCGAAATACTGTATAACTGTAAATAAGCAAAAGGAAAATGTAAGAATTTTATTTTATTTCTTACTGGTAAGGGACTGTTCCTCATAAAGAAAGTAAAACACACACACACACTCACAAACATCTACCCACAGAACAAATTCAACCCTTTGGGTATACTTTCAGAGAAGGATAACCAAATTCATAAAAACTCAGTTCAGCTCTTTTGTTTAAAAGCAAGAACTTTCACGTTGCCTGTTATGGGAAATGATTCCATTTCCCACTGGCCAGTGAGGAGGAGGGTGATATTTCTCAATGAGCATGCTAATTAAAGGGTTATGTCCTGTCAGCTAAAAGCAGGAGACTGTAGACTTTAGCAGAGAGTGTAGGATGACACAGGGAGGAGGGAGAGACAGAGAGAAAGAGAGAGAGAAGGAGGGGTGAGTGAGTGCGAAAGGGAAGGGTGAGACTAGAGTTGAAGCTGGTGGGCGGGGTTGCCTCAGCGTTAGATGTAATGCTGCGATTGCTCACGCTGCACTCTGAGCCCTCTCTGTTGACGGAGGACCTACCTCAGCACCAATCTGGGCCTGTAATCACGCCGATTTGTTAACTAAATGAATCGTGTCCAGGACAGGCTCTCTGGGGAGACATTTTTATAAGCAGAAACAGAGAGGCTGGTGAGTGGGGGGACGAGAATCAGTCAGCAGTCGCTTATTGATGGCGGTGGAGCAGACTTCAGCTCGGCTACTCCACCCGAAACCTGGAGACGTAGCCATGGGTAACAGGTGGCCTAGCTGCACAGGATGAGGCGCTTTAGTTTTAAGGCAATCTGGGGTTTTTTATCCCCCCAGAAATGAAGCATTGTTCGCACTCTAAAACCCCCTCTGACACTGGCTCGGCTGGAACCCGTCCAAATCCAGTCACGTTGCGGACGAGTCCACATTGGCGTGTCAGCACAAATGGTCCCACAAATACTCGTGGGCATGAGTCAAACTGCCCACATGCTTTATCCGAACAGTCAGTCAGGTTCCGTCCGCCGCCAGGTTTTTATTTGCACAAACCACAGAACGCGGGGAGTCCTGTCGGAAATGAGGTGATGGAGCGATCTGAGGAGACGGAGCAGCAGCGTTTGGGTGGAGGGCACAAAAGGCCGATACAGGAGCGATGATCTCACTGTTGCTGCGGGAGACCAGGCGTGATGCTGGAGACAGCCATGCCAGGCAGTGTTTGTGTACACGCCTTCGTGTGTGCGGTGGAGAGGGAGCCTGCAAATGCAGCAGCAAGATGGAAAGATATATCTGGGGCAATGCATTTAGGGTTTTGTGTTTTTCTTGTGATTATCTTGACTGTTTATTTATGTGTGTGTGTGTGTGTGTGTGTGTGTGTGTGTGTGTGTGTGTGTGTGTGTGTGTGAGTGTGTGACTGCATGTGCGTGGCCATATTTATGTGCCTGTTGTGGCTTAACTGACATTTTTCACGTGTTTCTCCAGACACTGTGAAATTATGTGATGAATGGAAAGTTCCAAAAATCGAAGATGAGAAAAAAATTACTTTGTAATCCCTTGATAAATGTACATTTGCACTTTGCAACCATGTCAGCTGGGCTCTATAACATAGTTATCATTGTTCTGATGGTTTAGTAGTGGTATTTGTCATTTTTACAGCATGAATGTGCTGCATGTAAGCAGACCTTGCTATCAGTTTTTGAATCTGCAAGTGTGCTTGTGTGTGTGAGACAAAGCAGAAGCGTGAGTGAGATGCAAACAGCATGTGTGTGTGCGTGCATGCAAAAGAGAGAGACCATGTGTGAGTGTGTGTGTTGGTGTGAGTGCCCAAGAGATGGAAAAAGTGTTTGCAAGAGAAAAATATGTGAGAAAGAAAAAGAGTATGTGTGTGGATGCAAAATAGAACAGTGTGCATATCTATGTGCATGTGTACGAATGTGTGTGTGTGTGTGTGTGTGTGTGTGTGTGTGTGTGTGTGTGTGTGTGAGCACATGAGAGAGATTTTCCCTGAGCTGAAATGGCCATTGCTGAAGCCGCGACTGCGGCTACAAAGCCAACAAAACACTTAAAGAGCCATTTGTGCTCATTACAGCCTAATCAGCAGTGAATATGCTGTCACCATTCATTTGACAGAGAGAGGACACATGCTACCTCCTGATCTCCTCTGACCTGCCACAGCCCTGCTGGACTGCAGGGGTCAACTGGATAAAATCCTCCTCCCTGATGAGCTGAGCTGTGCATCGGGTCACCGGGCCACCGGGCCAGACCCCATCCAATCAAATCCGCATGCTGTCGCCTCTTACCAGTAATTAAGATACCCCATTAACAATATGTTATGCCTTTTATGTGCAGTACTTTAATAACATCTGAATAAATCTCACTTGTGCCCTCCCCCCTCTCTTTCTCTCTCTCTATCTCTCTCTCTCTGTTTCTTGCTTTGCATCTTTCTCACATGTAAAATGTGTGTTAATGGTGCCTGGGTTCACCTAAGGAGAAGCGTTGAACTCGATGGTTGTGTCCTTATCCAGTTTTCCCATACAAGGGCATGAGGGGAATCAGCAGTGTTGTAAATTCTATGTTACCACATGATTGGCTGGATGGTGTATCTGCAGTATTCTAGAACTCAGGGGAGGGGCTTAGGAACATGGACCTGTCGATGATGTTTTCACACTGCCACAGTCATCCGAGTGAACATATTGGCTGAAAATTCCCTAAAGGCCAGTCCTAAGACTCTCCAATAAGCCTCTCACAAAAATGTGCAAACCATCTTCTCACCCAGCTCAGTTTTCCAAAGCTGTAGTTGGAATACGAGGATTATTCGATGTACTTCGTAGCTTAGATTCCGGTTTCTTCCCAGTTTGTTATGTGTGTGATGAGTCGGTGTGTGGCCACTGGTAAACTCTGAGAGAATTTGAAAGGTTGACACTCTGGAGGATTTCACCTTGTCCTTCAGTTCTCTGCAATCAGGCAGGCGTGACAGCGTGAGTCACAGCACTCCACAGTTAGTCATACCCCGGCCTCCTGCCCACTTATGGCTGAAAGACGCTGAGGTGTGACTGTGGGTAGAAGCAGCTGTGTTCCATCTCTTACTTGCACTGATTTGTTTGCGTGTGTGTGTTGTTGAGGACGTGCTCTTCACAGCAGGAGTTCACTGGTCCTCTCTATATCCTTTGGTATTCAGATGATTTGGTGTGTGTGTGTGTGTGTGTGTGTGTGTGTGTGTGTGTGTGTGTGTGTGTGTGTGTGAGGACATTGTGCGAGCCTGAAGGGGATGATGTTGGATCCTTCACACATGGGGACAGTGCGCCCCTACAAGCTTTCCATAGGGTCCTAGTTTCAAGTCTGTGCATGTGTGAATGTAATGTGTGTGTGTGTGTGTGTGTGTGTGTGTGTGTGTGTGTGTGTGTGTATGTTGCTTGTGTGGCATAAGTAGGATGCAATTACTAGTTTGAGAACAAATGGGGCTCTTGGTGGCCTACTGAGCTGGTAGTGATGAGTACGGTTGGAGAGGAGAGGAGAAGGAGAGAGGGTAGATGGCAAGGAGGTTTACCATGAGCTCCTCACAGGTCCCCAAACAGCTGGCCTTACCTTTTTTCTGGGTCTGTGTTACTTTTTGGAAGTAGTGTGTGTAAGTCAAAGAGACTGTGGATGTATGTGTATGTTTACCAACCTATGTCAACATGATGACTCTGGCTGCCCGACGGGTGATTAACGAAACTGCACTGGCATGGATTCTCTGTAAGGCAGAGCGCGTAGATCATCTTTCAGATGGTTAAACGGTGCTCTTATTATATTTGGACTGTCTGGGGTATGTGGCTTCAGACGAGCTGATGAAATCAGCACTGCTATAAAAACCTTGTCAGCATGATTACAGCACACCCACACTTATCACCAAGCTTTATGCTTCTTTCACACTATTAATTAAGGCTCCTTTAAACACACACCAGTACTAAATATGTAAGTCTAGTCAGTCGATATTTGTATTGGTCTCAGTCTCTCTGAATGTTGGTCTGGGAGTCTGTTTGAAGCCACTCTTCATCAGTTTAACCCTCGATTGAATCCACCAGCTACAAGACTGTCATCCTTAACTCATGAAGGGCTTGTTAATTAGGTGAGTTAGAACCAAGGCGATTGCTAAAATGTACTCAACAACTAGGACCGGGAGACATACGTTTAAACGCCTCAAAAAGGCATCAGAACAGGAACAGGGAAGAATATTCTAGAGCCTGCACTCCAATCAGTAAAGGTGTGGTTCACGACTCAGTGTTTGAGTTTGTTGTCTGGTCCCTGTGTGCCTTTGTTGAGCGACATCACTCAACTGTGAGCACTTAACAGCGTTGATACCAAGGCAACAGACACATAAGAGCACATGTTACCATGTGAAAACTGACTCTGGAACTCAAGAGTTAAAAGCCTGTGTCTGGGACCTTCAGCGGGGCATGCTCCACAGAGCACTTTCTGCCGAAGCCCTTTCCTATGTGACAGTTTAAAAGATGGTAGGCTAATTGTAGCATGACACGACATGCTCTATTTTCAGTTGTCTCTAGTGAGAGTCCAGGCATCTCAACCTGCATATAGCACCAGTGATTCCCATCATGGGGGAAGTCACTAGGGCTGAACGATTTTGGAAAATAATCTAATTGCAATTTTTTATCTATAAATTGCGATTGCGATTTAAAATCGCGATTTTTTCCCATTGTTCCACTTCAGGAAACTCTGTTTCGGCATTTTTTATACAGCTCAGATACAGGGTTGCGGGGGGGGGGGGGGGGGGGGGGTGTAAACAGAGGCGGTCTTTGCATAGAGGCGTTGCTAGGCAATTGCCTTGGGCCCCTCCCACTGTAGGGCCCCCTTGTCTAGCTAAAGCCAGGTTCACACTACACGACTTTTCAGTCATCAGGTTTTTGTGCCGTTCGCACTACACGACTGGTTGTGCTGTAATCGCAAGTCTTTCAGTTGTTGTGGCGTTCACACTACATGACTGATCGGCGACGTGGGCTCACGAATTAAACGACTGGGGAATCGCCGACTCATCTGGCTGCCGTCCAAAAACACGAGAACACGAAAATGAAACACTCGCGAGAACCAGCAACACCACGAAGAAAATAAAAACAACGTACATGTACTCCACATTTTCGTTATTATTTTTTTTTTTACCGTTTAACCACTCCATAGTCCCAAATTGCCAGAATTATTTCATCTCTCCGTTGCAGTGAACATAGATATAGTCAATCGCACTATTTCTCCAGTGCTGTCACAATAACTTAAACACAGTCTTGTAGTAAAGTTGTATGAAGCTAGACGCTGCTGTTGACTCACAGTCGCCGACTGGGCTAGATATGAAACATGCTAGATATTAAACATGCTAGATATCTGCCGGTCGTCTGCGATGAGTCGGCCACCACTCGTCGAGCGTCTTTCAGCAGTTCACACTACACGACTGAGCGAGCGCCGAATGATCCCCGATTTGCGTCCGACCAGTTTCTGTCGGCGATCTACAAAAACAGTCGGCGACTGAAAAACCAGCCTAAAATCTTGTAGTGTGAAGCTGAACTTATTTCTCGCATATTAATGTTGATGGGCCCCCTAGCTAAATTCGCATTGAGCCTCCAAATTGCTAAGTCCGCCACTGGGTGTAAAATGGACTAAATGTAAGTATTATTATTATATCGTGATCGATCGATCGCCTGTGGTTGGCGCCAGAGCGAACTACAAATTTTTTAGTCTAAGACGGTCAATGCGTAAGACGGTCAATGCGTGAGAGTTGGCACCCTGCAGGTAGGCTATAGCAACTTGGCTAAAATATGTGCGTGAGGGCGTTTGGTAGCGCATATCCAGTGTGTTTAACAAAGCCATGAAGCCGGGCTTGTTCACTATATTAACGGGCATCATGTCTTTCACTATGAACTCCGTTACTGCCCGAGTTATTTCAGCGTGCCGCTTCCAATTATATCCATAAGGAGTTACACTTTCAAACGGTTCGGTCAGTGAACCCTGTCTGCTGGACCGCGGTCAAGCTATCCGCGCTTTCGCGATTCATCCGCGCTTTAAATCTTATTGCGCCTATATGCGTGATTTTACGGTATTTCGCTGCTCACCGCATACTAAAGCTGTATAAGCGCAGAGAAACACTTTGGCGTATTTGAAGATGCAGCACTGGTCGTTGGCATTTTAGCCTTACAAATATCATACGAGGCTTTGTGGTGTTTTTTTAATGCTGAAGGTTTGTAGTGTTACCTCGCGTCGTAGCAACAGTAGCAAGGCATGTTTTGCAGGGTACCTGACGTTGAGCAGCATCTTTTTAAAAGCCAAAGTAATTTCACACAACTGATGTGCTGCCCCTCTTTGGTAATTAGACTTTCAGTTGTGTCAGCTTCTGAAAGCCATTGTGCAACAAGTTAAAGTGCGCTGTGTTAACTTCACTTCTCCACCTCCCTGCCTCCTGCTCGGGTTTGCTCCGTTCGTCCTCGGCTCGGCTCGCTCCCAAGTCACGTGACCAGTTTAAATCGCAGCCTGTGCGATTAGACAATCGCGTTTTAAAAAATCGCGAAATTATCGCAAATGCAATTAATCGTTCAGTCCTAGAAGTCACCGTCTTAAACTGGCTGCCCTGGAAAAGCGAACAGCCAACACAGATACACCATGTTCCCTTCCACTGGGAGGAGCCTAACTGTTGCCACGGGGATTCTTAGTGGTGTGGTAGAGTACCAGGATGTGATGCAGTGTGCGGACCCTCACGGTGACAATGTCACATGATGAACTTTGTTTTAAGGATCTTTTAGAATGCCTCCTAACAGATACATATCATGGTACTAATGGAATTGAGCTTAGAATTCCTTTATCTATCATATTTTCCACACTGGGAATGTGGCACCTTAAAAAGAAACATTCACAGAGTCCATTGCTTTGTGAGTCTATGTATAGCAGTGATCATATTGATTGGGTGTCTTGCATCTTTCTTCCCCGAATCTGAATCGTCCTCTGTCTACTAATGGCCAGCCTTGGGTGTGCGCTTGAGTGTATGTACAGTGCAGTCTCTATAAGAAATTACTTAAGTAAATGTACACTGACATTTTTTTTTCTGATTTGGCTCAATGCGCTAGCATAGCCTAATGAATTTAAAATGAAACAGAAGGTATGAGGTTGAAGTGGGAAATGTCAGCTCTGGGTACCTCTGCAGCGGGAAAACCACATCAGAAACACTGACACATTTATAATCCTTTCATTTCAGGATATGATAAGTTATTGGACAGTTTAAAAATAGTCTTAAAATAAAACTGCTATGTTTGATACATTTGATGGCTTGGTGACAAAACCTTTAGAACCAACGACTCACTGAATTCTGTAAACCATAGACATCAGTGATGGGAAGATGGGAAGCTTGCCTGGGTGAAGCTCCTCCAAGCTCTTCCAGTTCCTACTTGTCTTGGAACCTTTTAGCCTTCATCAAGTGAAGTGCACATTTTGTATTGTTCACATCAGATGACCGATTTGTTCAGTCAAGAAAATTTGTGGCCCTAAAAATACAACAATTGCTTTATTTTTGAGTTTGGAGACATTCAGCTAAGTCTGATCACCAGACACTTTTGCACATTTCAGTGGTTTTAGTTATAACCTAAGCTGCACAGGTTGCTAAAAGTAAGGTTCAGTTTGACAATGGGCATGGACAGTTACCTAAGAGATGAAAACCAGCCATCCCTAATGATCTGCAAAGGTATGATAGTCTTATGTGTTAGCTTTGTGAGGCTTTTGTGACAGTAGGAGTGGTTTGTAGGTTTATTGTATTTATTATGGCCAGTAAGAAAAGCATGTTTTAAAAGATGTTCATTCATTTTATGTGTGGCCATTCATCACTGAAAGCATATTGAGGAGATAAGTCACTGTTGGAAATCTGAGTGGCACAGTTAGTATAGTATAACATACTGAGTGAATTACTGGAATCTCTAGCTTTCAGTAAAAAGACACTTGTATTGGTAAAACCTGGAAAAAAAAGTTCCCCCTGTTTTGAGCATTCATAGTGCATCTGGAGAAACTGAAAACTTTAAGTGTGTTATTTAAGGACCATTAATTATTTATGCCATTTATATCATTTTAGTTTTTTTGGTTTTAGTGTTTTTTCTCTTTTGAGATTAGCATGTTGTCTCATTTTTCAAGTAACTAGAATCCCGGTCCCTATAATTGGAAATAATTTGGATGTTGCTAAGACAACTGTCAAGTGAATGAAGTGGCCTGTAAAAACTTTGTTTAAGTCTACTGTCTACTGTTTCATCCATGTTTTAAAAATGGAGAAAAGGAAGATGTTTAAAATCAGAAATGTACTCTAAAATATGTTACAATTACACAAAGGTTTCAAACTTCTACCACAGAGACATCATTAAATATTTGAATAACCTGAATTTTGTCCCACCTCTTTTGGACATTACCTGTGCAGAGATCCAGAACTTACTATCTAGTCACTTATGCAGACTATTGATATATTTATCAATCTATGTATTTATAGATTTGCAGGAAGCAAAGTGATCACTTTTGTTATATATAGTGCTAGATATACACTAATACTATTATACTAATACTATTATATTCCCAATGTTATCTCTATGTTTTTCTTTGCCTGTGAAGGTGGCGCGTGTGCGTTTGTACGCTGCGTTACGCTGCCGCCGCTCTGGTTTTCCGGTGCTTTAACACTGGGCCCTGGGCAAGAAAGCATTTCATCATGTACTTGTACAATGTATGACCAATAAATCTTCTTGATGTCTTGATATATTATTAGGTACACCTGTCCAACTGCTCATTAATGCAAATATTGAATCAGCCAATCACATGGCAGCACCTCAATGCATTTAGGCATGTAGACATGGCCAAGACGATCTGCTGCAGTTCAAACAGAGCATCACAATGGGGAAGAAAGGAGATTTAAGTGACTTTGAACGTGGCATGGTTGTTGGTGCCAGACGGGCTGGTTTTCAGAAACTGCTGATCTACTGGGATTTTCATGCACAACCATCTCTAGGGTTTACAGAGAATGGTAAAAAAAATAGAAAGAGCGGCAGTTCTGTGGGCGTACATGCCTTGTTGATGCCAGAGGTCCGAGCAGAATGTCCAGACTGGTTTGAGCTGATAGAACAGCAACAGTAACTCAAATAACCAGTCGTTGCAACCAAGGCATGCAGAAGAGCATCTCTGAACGCACAACACGTAGAACCTTGAGGCGGATGGGCTACAGCAGCAGAAGACCATCATATCGGGTGCCACTCCTGTCAGCTAAGAACAGGAAACTGGAGCTACAAATTGCACAGGCTCACCAAAATTGGAAAATAGAAGATGTTTCCTGATCTGATGAGTCTCGATTGCTGCTATGACATTCAAATGGTAGGGTCAGAATTTGACATCAACAATATGAAAGCATGGATCCATTCTGCCTGGTTCAGGCTGGTGGTGGTGATGCAATGGGGGGGATATTTTCCTGGCACATTTTTGGCACATTAGTACCGTGTCACATTGGGCACATTTTGGGAACATTAGCATCGTGTCAATGCCACAGTCTGCCTGAGTATTGTTGCTGACCATGTCCATCCCTTTATGACCACAGTGTACCCATCTTCTGATGGCTACTTCCAGCAGGATAATACGCCATGTCATAAAGCGCGAATAATCTCAGACTGGTTTCTTGAACACTGTTGACTGTACTTGAATGGCCTCCATAGTCACCAGATCTCAATCCAATAGAGCACCTTTGAGATGTGGTGGAACGGGAGATTCGCATCATGGATGTGCAGCCGACAAATCTGCAGCAACTGCGTGATGCTATCATGTCAATATGGACCAGACTCTCTGAGGAATGTTTCCACTACCTTGTTGAATCTATGCCACAAGGATTAAGGCAGTTCTGAAGGCAAAAGGGGGTCCAACGATCCTTTAGTTCTGGTAATTAAGCACTGTGTTTTGCTGCTTGCTTTGCTGATCATTTTGGGAGATGTTTTGTGAGAGCTATGGTTAGGCTTTGGTCATTTCTATGTGTTTAGTTAAGTGCTGTATTTTATCTGAGCTGTCTTCAGTGTGTGTTCTATTTAGTCATGTATACTTGTATTGGTTATTGTTCCTTGTCTGATGGATTCTCTGGCTATGACCTGGACTGTTTCAATGACTCTTAAAGGATTTGCCGGTAATAAAACTTGCTCTTCTCATCACATGTGTACGTCTCCTCGCTACACGATGCCCGTCACGTTACATTATGAAACGAACATCCAATTCTCAATTTGTAAAGCACACCTTCCAAATAAATGGCACACAGAAAATTCTATACATTTTCATCATTTATTCAACAAAAGTAATTTCTCTTAAATGTAAAATCTGTCACGTGCAAAAGTGTGAACTCTTTGTAGCTTGTGGAACCTCCGTTTTGCAGCCATTACTTCAACCAAATGTCTTCTGTAACCACAAACGAGCATCTCGCATGGAATGCTTTGGGTTGTTGTTGCATAATCCATTCAGTCCCAGCTTCAACTCCCTGACTCCTGATTGTAGGAGATTCTGGTCAAAGGTTTACCAAATCGTCCAGGTATGGAGGCAGAAAAGCAGACCCAGACCTTCACATTTCCATCATCATGCTTCACTGTTGGGAGGAGGTTCTTCTCTTTATATGCAGCGTTGACTTTTCTCCCATGAATGCCATGTCTGTTTTTTTTTGCCTGATAGTAGATGCATGTACATTTATTCCAGATGCTGCCAGAGATGTCTGAAACTCTCTGGAGGTGATGAGTGCGTTGGCCTTTACCTGAATTATCCCTTTTCTGGTACTTCTTGAGGTAAGTGAATATGGCCGTCCACTTCTGAGCGGAGTTGCGGTGATGCTGAGTGCCCTCCATTTGTAAATGATTTGTCTTACAGTGGATAGATAAGCAATATTGGAATATTTTTCTCCAGACTTATGGGCTGTCACCACCTTCTTCCTGATGTCCTCAGATGTCTTTTACCTAACTGACTTTTGCACATGCTCTGATTTCATGTTTCATGTAGTCTGATGGCAACTCACACATTTCCCTCAAAACAAATAAATGGAATGGGTGAACATAAACCTGACATTTTATATACAAGAACTGGTGATAAAATAAGAGAATCATGGTAAAACAACAAAAAATCTAAATTGAAAGTTTAACTTTTTGAATGGAATTATGGAAATGAATCTTCAACTTTTTCATGATATTCAATTTTTTTTTAATGGGTATGTATATAGACATACACTGCCTGGCCAAAAAATTTGGCTTTAGCTTTGATTATGTAATGCGTTCATTGTGGCATTGTTTTGATAAGCTTCTGCAATGTCACAAGATATTTTTCAATCCAATGTTGCATTAATTTTTCACCATATTGATGAGGGTAAAGTCTGACCCCTGAGCAAAGCCTTCTCCATCACATCCCAAAGATTCTCAATGAGGTTCAGGTCTCAACTCCGTGGTGGCCAATCCATGTGTGAAAATGATCTTTCATGCTCCCTGAACCACTGATTCACAATTCAAGCCCAATGAATCCTGGCATTGTCATCTTGGAATAGGCCCGTGCTATCAGGTAAGACAAAATCAATTGATGGAATAACCTGGTCATTCAGTATATTCAGGTAGTCAGCTGACCTCATTCTTTCAGCACATACTGCTGAACCAGACCTGACCAACTTCAGCTCCCCCAGATCATAGCCCCGCCCCCAGATCATAGCCCCGCCCCCATGGGCTTGTACAGTAGACACTAGGCATGATGGAAGTGTCACTTCAGCTGCCTCTCTTCTTACCCTGATACACCCATCACTCTGGAACAGGGGCAGTCTGGACTCATCAGATCACATGACCTGCTTCCATTGCTCCAGAGTCCAATCTTTATGCTCCCTAGTAAATTCAAGCCTTTTTTCCAGTTTGTCTCACTGATTAGTGGGTTTCCTAATGCTACACAGCTGTTCAGTCCCAAACCATTGAGTTCCTTTCACGTTGAATGTTTGGAAATGCTTGTACTTTCACTATTAAACATAGGCCCTTTTCTTCTATTTGATTTCACCAAACGTGATCACCAATAATGATAATTTAGGACCTTTTTCTGGCCACATTTCTTCCTCGAAGATGATGGGTCCTCGCTATCCTTCCAGTTTTTAAATAATGCGTTGGACAGTTCTTAACCTAATTTTAGTCGTTTCTGCAATCTCCTTAGATATTTCCTCTGCTTGATGCATGCCAATCATTTGACCCTTTTCAAACAGACTGATATCTTTTCCATGACTATGGGATTTGTGTTTCGACATGGTTGTTTAAGAAATGAGAAACAAGTCATTGCACCAGTTGGGGTTAAATAACTAATAATAATAAATAAATAAATAATAATTGCCCATGCAGTAGTTATCCAATATGAGGTTTGTACATATTTGCTTAGTTAAATCCAGGTGGCAACATATATATATATATATATATATATATATATATATATATATATATATATATATATATATATATATATATTCCTCTCACTCTTCCAGTGGGTGATCATGTCTTCTCTTCTCACGCTCTGGCCTTCCTGAGAGATTGAGTGTGCGGCATAATATTTTCCCTGTCGCTGTTCTGGAGAGCCTGTCTCTTTGTGGTGGTGCCACTGGTGCCACTCATCATGTTGAGATGCAGTGTGTAAGGAGTCTCAATACAGCAGTAGAAGGTGACAAGCAGATCTTTGCTGAAAGTATACTTTCTTGAGCGATCTCAAAAAGTAGACCTGTTCTTGTGCCCTCTTTATCAGTACTGCGGTATTGGGAGTCCCTGATGCATTCTCCAACACGTGGACACCCAGGGACTTGAGGGGTGATGTTCTTTCCTCCATGTCCCTATTGATGGAGAGAGGAGTCCATCCACTACAGTCTTTCCTGAAGTCGATGGTAAGCTCCTTAGTCTTGTTGGTGTTAAGAGATGAGCCATTGTTTGAGCAACATCTTGCCAGGCGTTGAACCTCCTCTCGGTAAGCAGACTCATCTGAGACCATATCTCTGTGTCAACCACATAAAGATTTATTTATTTACATTGGAAACAGGAACACAGTCATGGGTGAAAAGGAAGTAGAGAAGTGGGCCCAATATACAACTCTGATGAGCACCAGTGTTGAACATTAGACCAACACTGTGATGTGTTCACAGTCTGATTAGGTGAACCAGGTGCAGAGGTGTCAGATCCTGGAGCTTGGAAATCCAGTTTGTTGGGGATTCTTGTGCCGAGATCTGTGTTGTAGCATTTGGGTGTTGGAGGTGGGTTAGAGTGATGCAAAGGGCAGCTGAGAATGCGTTCTCTGTGGATCTACTGGCACAGGTACACATACTGGTGCAGATCAAAGATGGCTAGCACGAGGCTTTTTATGTGCGTCTGTCTCTGAAAGCACTTCATGACAATTCGGGTGGGTGCAACAGGATGGAGCTGAGGCTCATAATGCTGTGCCTGATGTTCCAGTCTTCAGAACTGGTGGCAGTCTTGAAGCATTTGGGGACCAGCAGACTGTGAAAATGCAGGTGATTCCTGCGCTAGTGGAGAAGTGCAGACTTTCGGCTCTGGTCCAGGAATACCTTCAGGAGACGCTGCTGCTCCTGGAGTTGAAACTGCAGAGCACTTATGCTACATTGTGTGTCTGTGGTGTTCGTAGTGGTCTGACACAATGAAGTCTGGTAGCTGGTCCTTGTTCTTCTCAAAGCAGACGTTTTGTTGAGGTTCTAAGATAGGGAAGTAGCACTCGACTGAGGGTTCGTACTGTTGCGGTTGCAAAAATTGATAAGGGGCTGGAAGTCTTGCCATTTCACGCATGTACTGCTGCAGGAATATACTCGATTCTGTGCATAAAAAAAAGAAGTCTCAGAACTGGGATGGTGCACCTTCGGACCATGCCTGCACAGTCTGGATGGTCAGACTCTACAAGTGGTCTATAAACTGGAGTGAGGAGCTGAGATGAAGTATGATTGACCCAAATTGGTGCGAGGGAGGATTTGCATGCATCTCTGATATCTGAATACACACAGTCCTATGTTTTTGCCTCAAGAGGGGGGAAATTAGCATACTGGTGACATGCATGTATGTTAGGAAGGTTTTTGGATGGTACTGAAGTTACCCTGATTAGTCTCAGCAATGATAAAAAGCGCGTCCGGATGTTTGCTCTGTTGCTGTGTTATGGCTGGTACTAGCTTGTCTAGTGCTCATCTGACATTTGCTTATGGTGGAATGTACACAGCTATAATAATCATAACAGTAAAATCTCTAGGCAGGTATAATGGCCGACAATTGAGCATGACACATTCCAGATAAGGGGGACAGTGTCTGCCAATTATTTTAGAGTCCATGCACCAGTTGTTACAGTCCTCCTCGGTTATTATTATTCATGCCATTCAGCAGGGCACCCAGATTCTGCACAGAATCTTACTGTAGATCATTTGTGCTGTAACCCTTTCTATCATCTTCCTAGCATTCAGAAGGAAAACGGACTTGGATCAATTGTACCTGTTTATTCCTGCCCAGTAGAAACTATAAACAATGTTTTCAATCTGTTGTTTAACATTACCACCCCATGTTAAAACAAATTTCCTATAAACTCTTGAACTCATATAAAGAATAACTGATGCCAACTGATACTTTTCTCAATGGACATTTTAATTTTATACAATGTCATTTTTTTGTAATGAAGATAAAAAACATCTTGATGTAAGACCGAAGAATTTTCCCACAGATGTTCCCTTAAAGCTCTCAGAACTTGTGTTAACTCTAAGCTGCTAGCTCTGACTCCAAGCACCACTCACAAATAAGAGGAGTTAGTACAGGTACTAAAACTGAACTGTCCTCTGCAAATCTCTTTGCTGATGTGACATGGTTAGAGACCAGCAAGGTGCAAGTTCAAGTAATGAACGCATTTTACTGAAACAAGTCATCACACCCAAAGGCAATAGTCAGAAGACTGAGAGAACTAAAACACTAGTGCTCAGGAAACCAACTTCTGATGAGCCACTACAGTATCTGTCCAACTGGCAGGCTAGTGTATAGCACCAGGACCAAGGACCTGTGAACCTGAGAGGCAGAGAGGTGCCAGGTGAAGGGAACGAGTTGTGATTGCAGGTGATTGAGACATGATAATTGATCAGTGTGTGATTGGTGGATGACTGTTTGCTTGTCTGGCTGTTTACCGCCCAGGGCTTGAGAGTTGGATTTGTTGAGAAACGCAATAACATAGTTCCACAACAAAATAGTGGAACTCTTTCCACAGTATTTCTGAGATATATTAATTTACATTTTAGGTACTGTTATGTGCACATTTGAATAGCTCTAAGTTCTTTATTCCCTCTCAAAATTTCAAATATACTGAAATATACATAGAGTATACCCTATAGTCCATGATAACAGGTTTTGGGTCTTTCAGGTTTTAATTACAATAATCTATTATAAACCTACGGAGTCTGATTCGTAGTTGAAGTGCAATTCTTCACATTCTAAAGCCTGTCAAAACATTCCTTTCTCACAGATATTAAGGCTTAAACACATTTGCAGTGGGAAAGAAGAATATCTCTAGAAAAGGAAATGTGTGAATATTGTCACATCTGTGAATTACCACTCTAAGAAAGTCATAGATGATGTCTTTGCCTGTATTTTTCCTGTTTAGACAACAGAAATACAGACCTAGAAACAATTTGTGGTGAAGACACAAATTCCTTTTTTGCTCTTTAATTAGCCTGCAAATAAAACAGTGACTAATATTAAACACTCCAGAGTCCTCCAAGATAATACAGAGATGGAAATGTTTTTTGGGAGCACCTCTAATCTCCAACAGACCAAATAAAACATCAAAGATATGGTTTGTGAGATAAATGACAAGTCAGATAATAACTGTAGCACTGTAGCATCAACTCAACTGCTCTCTGTGCTGTGACCATTTGAACAAACAAAGGAATTACCATTTTGCAATGACAAATTGAACCACGAGGAGTCAAAGGAAACTAAATAAGTGATTTCTAATGTATAAAGCCTTGTTTATCTTTCTAACTGATGTGAGCGGTTGCAGTAGCCCTAGCTCCTGTAGATGTGATATTTAGAGATGTGTTCTCCCCCTTGGTGCTGAAAGACCTTTTCATGGAGATGCATAATGCTGCTTTTTACATGACATGACCAAATTCCAGTGATTCATCATGACCTCTGAACTCTGATCTCTGTAAACATCTATATGCTTTGATGCTAGAATTCAAGGTCACATTTATCTCTCCTGCAGTGTCATATTCTTTCTAAATATCCCTCTAAATTCAAACACAGTAAGGTTTACACTGTTTTCCATCTCCCTGACACAATGTACACAGGTCAGTGAAGCTGGATGGGACTCCACAGAGACTGATTCGTGTGTGATTCAGAGCTTGACCTTATGCCAGCTTCAAAAGGATGGATTGATGTCTTTGCTGTACATCAGTGGAACCTTTTTGGACCCATCTCCTTTTTTGTGTGTCTCACTTGGTTAAATTTATATTGAAGGAACAGTTATTTTCTCAGAAAGGGTAGAAGCCAGGCTATCAAAGTTCCTCACTACACATTGTAACTTTGCAATTTGAAGAAAACAACAAAAAAAAAAAAACAAAACAAAAAAACCAAAAGCAACCAGAATGAAACAAACTTTTTGAAAAATGTTTATTATTTTTCATCGGGCAGACAGCCATTTCTGAGGCCATTGTTGTTTTATTGTTGGTCTGGTCTTGTTTATGGATGTGTGGCTCATCTGGGAGGAAGAGGAGACCATGAAAAATCAGCAGAAATTGTAAGTACTTGTGGTGGCAGTTAGAGGCGTGATGTGTGTTTGTAACCGCTTGTGTCTGAGGTCCATAATGCAATTTGTAATGGAATTTGTAACAGTTTAAAACAGTAAGATTACAGTATGGATTATTTTACATGGTCAAGAACAAAGCCTTAAACCAAAAGATTTAACTGCAGAAATCCACAGTAAATGAATGATCATGAAGAACAAAGTTCAGTGTGTGTGTGTGTGTGTGTGTCTGTGTGTGTGGGTGTGGGAGTGTATGTGTGTGTGTGTGTGTGTGTGTGGGAGAGAAAGTGTAATTGTGTTTCTGGGTGATTTACCATCCCTAATGGTAAATGTTAAACAGTATAAAGACATTTGCAGAACCAGATGCGTTTATTTGTACACGCAAAATAGATGCTTCAAAAACCAGACAGCATAAGATAAATGGCTGAAGGTAGTCTGTACAAAAGAACTGAAACCCCCCATAAAGAACGAGTGTAACTTTGAAGTAACTAGATATGAATTAGAATGGCAGCTTAGGCTGAATGCATAGTGAGCATCATATGTCACCTGTAAAAGAGACTCGACAGTCAGCACTTTAATACACAAGTTTTCAAAGTAAGAGGCGACTCGGATTCCTAAGAGGCCAAACACTTGGTTGATGAATTGCAGGGGAAACAGTTGCAAAAGCTGCAGAGTGTATACGTTGTCAAGACGAACAGTATTATAGATCACTAGAACACATGCCAACTATGGAAAACTGTATTGCAGAGGTAAACATCACAGACAAGATGCAGCTCAGTGACCAGGACACAAGAGTACATAGTTACTACTGATGGACAGCCTGTTTTAACTAAACCACGAAGCTGGAAACATGGATAACCTACTAGAGGGAGTTCTGGACCTCTCAGCAGTGTAAAGAAAAGGAAAACGGTCGTCTTTCAGCCGTCTCCGTACACGTCAGAGGACGTCTTCTGCTCACAATGTCTGCTTCCACCCATTACCCACGATGGTGGATGTGTAACGACCCAGGCAGCTGTCTGGTGGGAGTCATCACGTCCCGTGATTGCTCCAGGCGGTGGCGTAAAGTCTTGAAAAATAGGAGGCTGTTTTACAGCGCTGTCTCCGCCCTGTGTTCCTTCCTCCTGTGTATACATGGCTAAAAAAAGTTTCAAGAGTGATTTCATAAAGCTTTGGATGAAGGCAAACACCTACTATGGCTTTCCCAGTCACCAGATCTAAGCATCACCTTTATATAAAAGTATGGGGTGCAGAATGTTAAGAAAATTACCATCTCTTTCATCTCTCAAATAATGGACTTTTCTTCTTGGTGAAGTCAAATATTCCACCACATGCAGCTCAGGACTTGAATGACATCATCCCAAGAAGTACCAGGCTGTTCTGATGGCACAGCATGGTCCTCTGACTAACTGTGTGGCTGGTATGCTGTTAGCTGATTAGATTATGCAATTTTGTTTATACTCAGTACAATACTGTGTAGTACCGGACATGTATTGATTGTTAAAGAACAGGTGAACACAAATCTTCAGTGGATTAATACAACTGTGTTAAAGAAGATTTTATCCCTTTACATTTTAGGGCCTTCTAGAACACATAGCTTGTGTTTTATATATTGTAGATTTACATTTTCAATTCACAAGAACTAATTTCATGAAATCAAATTTAACTTCAGTTCTGTATTGTAACATATTTGCCTCTTTCCTTGCAAATACCTCAGTTTAGTTATTAACAAAATATTCTTCACATTGGCCTAAAATATTATTCCTATTTAAATCTGCAGTAAAATACACTATCATTGTTCAGGCACCTGTGTAAACGCTTCTTCATTTCATAGGCCAGTTATTAGGTCGCCGTTTAATTTCATTTCTCAGTATTATTTTAATGCTGCATAAAAGCTTCTACGTGCTCTCCAAAATTGTATCTAAAATGTGAAGGCTAGCATGGGGAGTGGAGGTGGGGATTTTGACACCACTCCTGTAAAAATGTGCTTTGGGCTACTTGT
Organism: Brachyhypopomus gauderio; assembly: GCF_052324685.1. NCBI lineage: Eukaryota > Metazoa > Chordata > Actinopteri > Gymnotiformes > Hypopomidae > Brachyhypopomus > Brachyhypopomus gauderio. The sequence goes on from NC_135212.1 coordinate 20,321,258, forward strand.
GAAGCTGCCCCAAGCCTGCATTAAGTCTGGCATGGAGATTTAGATGCAACAGAGTCCGGTGAACCAGGAAGAGAGAGTAGGTGAGCCCTCCATGTGCAGTGATCCAGAGGACACTCTGGGCGCTGGAGTGCAGGAGTGTGGGGGCGTGCCCCTTTTACCACTCACACGTCTCACATATCACCCCCGCAGTGGGCTCTAGCCCAGGGCTTAAAACACACACCACCTCTCTAACCGGGCAACAAAACTGTCAAGGTCATCGCTTTAGAGCAAGCGTGATCAGGCAGAAGGTTTCATATCTGTCAAATATATATATATTTTTTGGACATGGTGTTATGCTACAGTATTCTCTGATATTCAGGATAGAGCTATTTTAAGCATCTACTGTATGTAGTGTATAATATTTAGAAGTCCTTAGTTCCAATAAAACCTAGCTCTAAAATTCAAATGTTACATGTCTAACAGGATCAGTTGCACAGTGCTGAATCTAAACTCCACAGAGCAGCTGATCTTCAGGCCTGAAGCTGACCGTTCCTGATTTAGTCTCACTGGGACCACCATGAAAACATGGCTGACAGTTGCTCATCGGCTCAGAGAGACTTTAGTTTCGCTAGTTATGTTTAGAGATAAACATTTCACTGTCTTGCTACTATATATGGTTATGTTAATAATATAAGATAGCCAAGGTGTCATCCTTGGGTTGCCTGTGATAGTCATAGTAACTCTGCATAGAAACAGGTCAAAGGTCATGGCAACCTCCCATGGAGGTCTGGAGGTCATATTTCCCATATGGAAATCTATAGGATAATAATTCTTACTGACTGGTTTGCACGCTTCTGTCATGCAGGTGAGTAGTGGGTTATGGGCATTCTTCTCTTTTCAATTGTGTTGTTTCCTGGCAGTGTGATAATAGAAAAACTATCCCTTCTTTAATAAATGTTAGGTTGTTATTAGGAAACGGTCCCGGGGCAAAAAAATTACTTTACATTTTATTAACTCTAATTTCATATGAGATATAAATCTTTATGCAATAAAAATAACATTAGTTACACAATAAAAGGATAGATTGAGAAAGATCTTTAGAGTGATTTCATCTTGATTCACAGAAGACAAACTAAGCAAACAAACAAACAAACAAAAAAACAATTAAAAAATCCTGAGTCTGCTAAAATGGCAGAGTCACACCTTTAGAAAGCCGTGGATGGATGTATCAGGTGGATCTGGAAGGAGCTATATTTACTGGGCTGAAATGAGTACGCTGCGGTAGATAGAGCTTCACAGTAAGGAACAAAACCTCAGTGGTATTCTTTCCCAAACATGATCCTTTCATTCATCTGACGTGATAGTTATAGGTGCAGAGTGGCTTGACTTTGGAAAGTAGCATTGCAGACCTGTGTCAGTGTGAATATATGCATGCGATTGTGGGTTTTTCACTGTGCCGTTATTAACAGATGGCAAGGAACCTCCCTGAAACCCAGTCATATGTTGCCCTGGTCTGAAACAGCTCCTCTGAGCATATCTGTGAAGACCAGCGTCGAAACATGTTGTTTACACAAAATGGCCTCATGTCATAGTTGGTTGTCATGGGAACACTGTCTATATTTGGTTCTGAGAAGATAAATGATATGAACGGCAGCATGCGTTATGTGGTGTTAGCTCTGTCTACGCCATCTATGAATTATACTTTGATTATGCTTTGATTATGCACTTTAAATGTACTAAAATTGGTTGCATTTGCTCTACAAAGGGAAACCATGAAATAAGAAGATAATTGTCGACGTAATTACACCCTG